>NC_044499.1:53222922-53237922 GCF_902362185.1 Chanos chanos | reverse complement strand
ACCCTATCACACACACAGGACACAGTGAATATAAACCCTATCACACACAGGACACAGACAATATAAACCCTATCACACACAGGACACAGACAATATAAATCCTATCACACACACAGGACACAGTGAATATAAACCCTATCACACACACAGGACACAGACAATATAAACCCTATCACACACACAGGACACAGTGAATATAAACCCTATCACACACAGGACACAGACAATATAAACCCTATCACACACACAGGACACAGACAATATAAATCCTATCACACACACAGAACACAGAGAATATAAACCCTATCACACACAGGACACAGACAATATAAACCCTATCACACACAGGACACAGAGAATATAAACCCTATCACACACAGGACACAGTGAATATAAACCCTATCACACACACAGGACACAGACAATATAAACCCTATCACACACACAGGACACAGACAATATAAACCCTATCACACACAGGACACAGTGAATATAAACCCTATCACACACAGGACACAGACAATATAAACCCTATCACACACACAGGACACAGACAATATAAATCCTATCACACACACAGAACACAGAGAATATAAACCCTATCACACACAGGACACAGACAATATAAACCCTATCACACACTAGACACAGACAATATAAATCCTATCACACACACAGGACACAGTGAATATAAACCCTGTCACACACACAGGACACAGACAATATAAACCCTATCACACACAGGACACAGAGAATATAAACCCTATCACACAAACAGGACACAGTGAATATAAACCCTATCACACACACAGGACACAGAGAATATAAACCCTATCACACACAGGACACAGTGAATATAAACCCTATCACACACACAGGACACAGACAATATAAACCCTATCACACACACAGGACACAGAGAATATAAACCCTAACACACACACAGGACACAGAGAATATAAACCCTATCACACACAGGACACAGTGAATATAAACCCTATCACACACACAGGACACAGTGAATATAAACCCTATCACACACACAGGACACAGACAATATAAACCCTATCACACACACAGGACACAGAGAATATAAACCCTATCACACACACAGGACACAGACAATATAAACCCTATCACACACACAGGACACAGAGAATATAAACCCTAACACACACACAGGACACAGAGAATATAAACCCTATCACACACAGGACACAGAGAATATAAACCCTATCACACACACAGGACACAGAGATCAGACAGCATGGACACAGAGAATATAAACCCTAACACACACACAGGACACAGAGAATATAAACCCTAACACACACAGGACACAGAGAATATAAATCCTATCACACACAGGACACAGACAATATAAACCCTATCACACACACAGGACACAGACAATATAAACCCTATCACACACACAGGACACAGACAATATAAATCCTATCACACACACAGAACACAGTGCATATAAATCCTATCACACACAGGACACAGAGAATATAAATCCTATCACACACACAGGACACAGTGAATATAAACCCTATCACACACACAGGACACAGACAATATAAACCCTATCACACACACAGGACACAGACAATATAAACCCTATCACACACACAGGACACAGAGAATATAAACCCTATCACACACACAGGACACAGACAATATAAACCCTATCACACACACAGGACACAGAGAATATAAATCCTATCACACACACAGGACACAGTGAATATAAATCCTATCACACACACAGGACACAGAGAATATAAACCCTATCACACACACAGGACACAGAGAATATAAGCCCTATCACACACAGGACACAGAGAATATAAGCCCTATCACACACACAGGACACAGAGAATATAAACCCTATCACACACACAGGACACAGAGAATATAAGCCCTATCACACACAGGACACAGAGAATATAAACCCTATCACACACAGGACACAGACAATATAAATCCTATCACACACACAGGACACAGACAATATAAATCCTATCACACACACAGGACACAGACAATATAAACCCTATCACACACACAGGACACAGAGAATATAAATCCTATCACACACACAGGACACAGAGAATATAAACCCTATCACACACACAGGACACAGAGAATATAAACCCTATCACACACAGGACACAGAGAATATAAGCCCTATCACACACAGGACACAGACAATATAAACCCTATCACACACAGGACACAGAGAATATAAACCCTATCACACACAGGACACAGTGAATATAAACCCTATCACACACTCAGGACACAGAGAATATAAACCCTATCACACACACAGGACACAGTGAATATAAACCCTATCACACACACAGGACACAGAGATCAGACAGCATGGACACAGAGAATATAAACCCTAACACACACACAGGACACAGAGAATATAAACCCTAACACACACAGGACACAGAGAACATAAACCCTATCACACACACAGGACACAGAGATCAGACAGCATGGACACAGAGAATATAAACCCTAACACACAGGACACAGAGAATATAAACCCTATCACACACAGGACACAGAGAACATAAACCCTATCACACACACAGGACACAGAGAACAGACAGCATGGATGCCCACATGCTGATTCAGAGCCAACTAAAGCAGCCCATGGCCAGCACACATGGAATATCTACAAAACTCAACACACACACCACAGGCCTTTCTAACAGTCACACCAAACGACAGGCATTAACAATGCCTACAATCACTTTTTATTCAAAAGAGAGAGAGAATCATCCATTATTCCATGCTGTAAGTGAATAATCTCATGACTAAGCCCACTGAAGAAACTGGTCCATTCCAGGCCATTACGGTCCTGTCCTGTCCTGTCCTGACCAACCACACAGCCACAGAGAAGAGGAACACACAGACCAAGGATTAATCCAAGAACACAAAGAGTAACATTTGTGAGAATGTAAATGATGGTCAAACCTCGGCAGACGGCGTTGGAGACAGGGTCCGCGGAGACTGAAAAAGAGGGAGAAAAATTCTCTGTCAGTTGCAATGAAGCCAAACATAACAGAGTAACAGGGAGAGAATGATGATCAAGGCAAAAGACAACAAAACAGTTTTATCAGGTAGAGAAATAGCTTTTTGACTCAGCATTCATCTGTGTAGATGTGGCGAGTCACATAAGACTGACCGACTCGTAAAGGATTAAACTGCCTATAATAATAAGTCAGCGCTTTATCAGCCAATCAGTGACCATCAAGAACTGTAAACCTAATAACAAACAAACAAAAAAAACAGCGGTAGAGGGCGGGACTTGAGTGACAACAGAGAGAAGAAGAACATGGCGGCTAACTAGGGAAGCCGGTGAAAGTTTGAGTGTGGAAGATTAGTTGATGTTTGATTGTGATAACGTAACAAAAGGTGCAGGACAGAGCTGTGTGAGTTTGTGTAGACTGCTGAGACATGAGAACAGCGGACTGTGCTGCAGTAGGGGAGGCGTCATCAGTGAATCTGTTGGGCAAGTTTAGATGTTTCTCCCTCCCCTTTCTCCTCTGAGTACTGTGAGTATCCCCCTTATTCCACTTTTTTTTTTAAAATAAATTTGTTTTTTTGGGACATGATAGCATATTTACACAGGATCTGTGAGTACAGACATGTCAAGTTTTATATTTGTTCAAGCAGAGACGCAGACATACAAACAGATGAACAAAGGAAGACAGAAGTAAAATAAAAATAAAATAAAATAAAAGCCACCCACCCTCCTACCCCCAGTTGATCCACTTTTTACAAGATGAAATAGTGTTTCGCAGCATATATAGTGTATAGCTAGCACACATAATTACACATGTTCAGCATCTTAAAGAATTCACATACTTGACGACACTTCGGAAGCACAGTTGGATACAAAGTGATGGGAAAGTGCATTTCTAAGCAATGGGAACTGTAGACACTTTATCAAAATATGAGAGGAAAGGTTGCCACGTAATGTAAAATTTCTTAGTCGATCCTCTAAGAGAGACTTTGATTTTTTCCAGTATAAGGAGTGACATCAGACCAGTCTGCCAACAGCACTCTGCTGGAGGCCTGGGCGATTTCCAGTGCAGGAGGATGCGTCTACAGACGGTGAGAGAGGCAAAGCACAGGCTGTTTAACTTCTTTTTAGTCAGGTCAGGGTCAGGGTGGTTAAGGGTCAGGGTGGTTAAGGGTCAGGGTAGTTAAGGGTCAGGGTAGTTAAGGGTCAGGGTAGTTAAGGGTTAGGGTGGTTAAGGGTCAGGGTAGTTAAGGGTTAGGGTGGTTAAGGGTCAGGGTGGTTAAGGGTCAGGGTGGTTAAGGGTCAGGGTAGTTAAGGGTCAGGGTAGTTAAGGGTCAGGGTAGTTAAGGGTTAGGGTGGTTAAGGGTTAGGGTGGTTAAGGGTCAGGGTGGTTAAGGGTCAGGGTAGTTAAGGGTCAGGGTGGTTAAGGGTCAGGGTGGTTAAGGGTCAGGGTAGTTAAGGGTCAGGGTAGTTAAGGGTCAGGGTAGTTAAGGGTTAGGGTGGTTAAGGGTCAGGGTGGTTAAGGGTCAGGGTGGTTAAGGGTCAGGGTTACCCCAAAATGCCAATGAGTGGACAGGGTGCAATATCTATACCTAAGACCTCTGACATGATTTTGAACATGTCCAGAAGGTATGGGCTTAATGAGAGGGGGTAGAAACACATCCATTACGGGTCTCACTAGTGCCAGGAAAGTAATTGTGCTACTTTAAGTGTACTCTACGGAGCACTTTAAACTGTATAAGAGTTAGACGGGCACAAGAGGAGGAAGAGTTAACCTGTAATTTGGCTTTTCCCCCACCAGGGGTCTTACAACTGGACTCCCAGTTCAGCCTCCCACTCATGCTTGATTTTGGTAAATGGAGGGGAGGTCAGATCTAAGAATGGAGTTGTATAGTGGAGGGAGGTCAGATCTAAGAATGGAGTTGTATAGTGGAGGGAGGTCAGATCTGAGAATGGAGTTTTATAGTGGAGGGAGGTCAGATCTAAGAATGGAGTTGTATAGTGGAGGGAGGTCAGATCTGAGAATGGAGTTGTATAGTGGAGGGAGGTCAGATCTGAGAATGGAGTTGTATAGTGGAGGGAGGTCAGATCTGAAAATGGAGTTGTATAGTGGAGGGAGGTCAGATCTGAGAATGGAGTTGTATAGTGGAGGGAGGTCAGATCTGAGAATGGAGTTAGTGGAGGGAGGTCAGATTTCAGTCTGGTCAGGTTTTCTGGTTGCTCTAAAACGTTTGGTGAATCCTCAGGAGGCAAGTGAGGGAATGTAGTGCAATGATACATAACTGCCACCCTGGAGATGACTTTGAGGCAGGTTATATTTACTGGAGATCACTTTGAGGCAGGTTATATTTACTGGAGATCACTTTGAGGCAGGTTATATTTACTGGTCAGACTTTCAAAGTCATCAAAGGTGCCATCCAAAAACAGGTCTCTGAGTGATATGATACCTTTGTTATTCCAAAGTCAAATTTAGATGGTAAAAATAGATGGTTATTGCATAGCGGGCCAAAGAGACTGAAACTGAATCATTTGAAGTGTTTGCGGAACTGTGTCCAAATTTCCAAAGCTGACAAAACAACTGTATTTGACGAATAATTTACTGCTGAGATAGTATCAAAGGAGAGCGTATCAAAGCTGCAAGTGAGAATGTGTGACAGGAGAGGGATTCCATTTTACACCAGTCCAGCTCACTCTCGTACAGCCAACTGAGTATTCTTTGTATATTTGCTGCCCAGTAGTCAAACCTAAAATTAGGCAGGGCTGGCCCACCATCCCCTCTTGCCACCTGTAGAGCAATTTTTCTTGCCTGCCCATACACGTGGGAGAACAAGTTGATGGAGTTCCTTGAAGAATGATTTTGTCTGAAAGAGAGGAAGGCACTGGAAAAGGAACAGAAACACATCCATTTTTATAGTTTGCACTCTACCAGCTAATGACAGTGGTCATTTGGACCATTTTTGTAGGTCTGCTTTGATTTTATTTAATAGTTTGTCAAAGTTATTTTTACGTAGCGTCAGAAATGAATGGGTAATGTTAATCCCAGATAACTAAAACTCTCGGGTGAGAGATGATCGGGTATCTGCCCCTGTATAAACTGTTAGGCTGAAGAATATATCGAGAAACACAGTTTTGTGAAAATTAATTTTGTAGCCTGAAAATACTCCAAAATGATCCAGAATTTGAGTTATTGGCACAATTGGCAGGGTCTGTTATATAAAGTAACAGGTCATCTGCATACGGAGAAACCCGATGCCCCATATCCCCCCAGCATATACCCTGCAGATGTTGAGGTTTTCAGCATTATGGCTAAAAGTTCAATAACTAGTACAAACAACGATGTTGACAGCAGACAGCCTCCGCGGGTTCAGCGGGACAGGGGGAAACATGTTGGGTGCTGACGACATGTGTGAACACGGGCTTGAGGAGATGAATAAAGAAGGTGGACCCAGGAAATGAAATTCTTACCAAACCCAAATTTTTCCAGTAATTTAAACAAATACCCCCATTCAACCCCGTCGAAGGCTTTTTCAGCATCCAGGGAAAGCGCTACTTCAGGCTTTGTGGTTGTAGAAGGAGCAGAAATTATATTCAGCAGACGCCGTATATTTTAGAATAGATGTCTTCCTCTGATGTCGCCTGTTTGGCTTTCACAAATGATTGTAGGGAGACATATTTCTAATCGTCTTGCTAAGACTTTTGCCAGTATTTTAACATCAACATTTAAAAGTAAAGAAGTCTATAGGAGCTGCATTCTGCAGGATTCTCATCTTTTTGAAGAATGACAGAGATTGAGGCCTCAGTTGGAGTCTTTGGCAGCGTTGCAGTGGATAGGCAATGATTAAACATATCCATTAGGAATGGAGCTCATTACTTTGAGAATTTTTTTTTGTAAAACTCTGAAGTAAACCCATCCTGGTCCTTGTGATTTGCCGCTGTTCATTTCCCTGACGCTGTCATATATTTCTTCCAGGGTTACTGGCTGCTCTAAGCTGGCGTTTGTTTGTTTGTCAACAGTTGGTAATTCAATATTACTTAAGAATGCATCCCTGTTTGAGTCTTTTGGGGGGTTATGATGTATAAAGTTTAGAGTAGTATGATTTATAAGGGGCATTGATTTCCAGGGGACATGTCGTGAGCTGGTTTGATTGGTTATAGATCTGAGGGATGTATCGTGGTGCTGATTGGTTGGTTGGTTATAGGTCTGAGGGATGTATCGTGATGCTGATTGGTTGGTTGGTTATAGGTCTGAGGGATGTATCGTGATGCCGATTGGTGTTTGAGTTGAAGGACCAGCGAGCGACTGGTTTTGTCGCCGCATTTGTGGCGTGTTCTTTTTGACCTCAGTATAATTTGTTCTGCCCTCTCTGCGGCAGAAAAATCAAATTGAGTTTGGAGGTTCACTTTTTGTCGGTACACATCTGGAGTAGGATGTATCACATATTGCTTATCAATATCAGATATTTTCTCAGTTAGATCCTTTTGTTTCTGCCTTGTCTATTGTGGTAAACAGAGTGAGAGAGCGGTCCAGCTGGGTGCTTATAACACAATTTAGATCTCCTCCAAGAATTAAATAACGTGTATATATATGTATTTGAGATAGAGGATAGAAGCATAGTTATAAATTTGGCACCATGGAAATTAGGGGCATATACACATACTAATGTAACTGGTATATGAAAGAGTCTGCTGGAGACAATGATGAACCGCCCATTACGATCAAGGATTATTTTTTCAGGTAAAAAGAAGCTTCTTAGAAATCAGAATAGCGGTTCCTCTAGTCTTTGAATGAGGTAATGAATGGAATACCTGTCCTACCCATGGCCGCCTAAGCCTTGTGTGATCACTTAACTTAAGGTGAGTTTCCTGGAGAAGAACAATACTGGCCCTATGAAGCTTAATGTGTTGGAAGACTTTCACCCTTGACCACTTAAACCTCTAACATTTCCATGAAATCAGTTTCACATGCAGATAGGTCATGCTATCATTATTGGGCTCAGTCATGAATCCTACTAAATATAATAACTAGAAAGATAGTTAGCAATTTAGATGACAATAATGACTAACTTAACCTACCTGGTGATTCGATCAGAGGGGTATTCCAGAGAGAGGGTTTAGTGAAAACTCAGAGTTAGCTCAGACTAAGCAGTAAACCTCCTAATGGAAGAGCCCTCTGGCTTCATTCTCCTAGCAAAACAAGGCCATAGGGTCCCAAATTAATTTTATTATCTCGAGAAAACAAAGTTTTGTTATTTCGTGATAATGACATAAATAGTTTCCACAGTGATTTTGGGATGGAAAAGGGACACTGAGGGAGTCCAATCAGATTGAGTTTTTCTGTGTTTCTGGCCCTTTCTTTAGGCAGGAGGGTATTGAAATAGGCTGGTGTTGACATTTTGTGTTAAAGCTGTTTCAAGACACAGTGGCCCGCAATTTCCCATCCACTGAAATAAGGTCCTTAAGAGACACAGCAGAAGTGTAAACATTAAACTTCTTAATATGAAAAGCCATCTTTCCGACCAGTGTTGACCACAGCATTTTTTAGGCATCTGCACTAATTGACATTGACCTCCTACTTTTCCCTCATCTGTTCATAGAATGTTTCTGCTGCGGTGGGGGTGTCAAAGTGGTGTTTGTGACCATTAAGGGTGATGCAGAGATGAGCTGGATGGCGTAGTGTAAAAGTGTGGAGTTTAGCCTTAATGCCTCTTAAAGCTGCCCGCTGCTTGGCCTAGTTTTCACTCATGTCGAGGAGGAACAGGATCCTGTCACTGTTGAACTGTATGTTCTCTTTGTGCATCCCATCCCAGCCAAGCACATGCTCCTTGTCCTGAAAGCAGTGGAATCTTACGACGATGGCCCGGGGAAGTTCGCTCTGGGTAGGCTTTGGAGCTGGTGTCCTGCGTGCTCTGTCCAGTTCCGGTGGTTTCGGGAAAATCTCAGTTCCGATGACTTTGTGGATGAGCTGTGAGATGGATTCTGACGGCGAACTTCCTTCAGTCCCCTCTGATGAGCCAACCATTCTCAGATTCTGTTGTCTGGATCAATTTTCGAGGTCCTCTACTTTGGACGCTAGGGCTGCGTTTGCCTTTTCAAGTTGATCCATTCTCGATGTTAGCTCGGCTAGCTCATCACTGTGGTTGGTGAGTGTGTTTTCCATGGTTGTTATCTTTTGGTTGTGCCCAATGTGGCGCTGATGGTGTCTAGAGTCGTCCGTACAGGTGCAAGGGAGGTCTCCAAAAATGTAAGGAGGTATGTTTTGAGTTCTGCAGCCAGCCTTTCATGATTTTTCTCGAGCTCCTGCGCTAGGCTAGCAATAGTTAGTGGATCTGCAGTCTTAGCCACAGGAGCTGCCTGAGTTGCAGCACAAACTCCTTTCGCTTATCACGGCGTTTTATCTCGACGTTGTTGGCCAAGGTATTTGGAAAGCAAGTGCAGTTATTGTGTAATTTATGCGATGAGATGAGGTAAATGGTTCAGATAGAATTATGAAAAATGCGGGAGCTTTCCCTCAGCGTGGCCATCTCCTACATTACCAAACTGGAAGTCCCATTTCCTGCCACTTGACTTTATCCACTTCAGCACTGGGCTTAAGGGGGCGCTCATCTTTAAAACAAGATTTTCGGCTACTGCTCAACGTACAACGAGGCACTGCGCTATCATTCGGCAATAAGTGGAACGGACACTGTTGACGGTTTAAATGAGCAGAAATTTACGAACTTTATTCGAACTGTGCAGCTGAATGCATGATGGACTGTGCAGTACCACTGTGAAGTGTACTGTTGTGAAAACGTTTGTTGTTTTGGTGGAAGAGAAGATTGAGTAAGTTTGCAGTCCGGTTTCGAGTTAACATTCAAATAGTCTGGTTTTCAGTGGGTAATCAGGGCTTTAGGTTCACGTTCTAGAAGTGCAGCCTTATGCTGCCTTTACCTTTGTTCCTCAAAAGCAGAGTAAAAGCAGTTTAGGGTGGATATTTCTTATGGGACAGAGGAATAAGGTTATTTTACTGTTCGGGATAGGAATGAGGTTATTTTATTGTCCCGGGATAGGAATAAGGTTATTTCACTGTCCCAGGACACCTTGAAACTTACTAAGAAACTCCACCGGTGTGAGAAAAGGAAGGGTGCATATATTGATTCATCTGATTTAAGCTTTTACTATATCAATGTGTTTGGAGACACAGTGAACTTTTCTTTTTCTTTTTTTTTTTTGTTTTTCGTCCTGGAAAGTAACTGCTGGGTTAAGTTTGAATAAATTTGTTACTGTTCTGGTTTACCATTCTACCAACTCTGTCTGCTAGCTAGAGAGAGAGGGTGGGAAGGTGTGAGGTGGGTACACATTCATTTAGGCTAAAAAACCCTGAAGCCCACTTGTAGTTCAGAAACTAATTGTGTCAGGGAGGTTGACACTCAGATCTAGCTTTCCTGCCATCTGAGTAGGACTAAATTATTCCCCTCACTATATGGGTACAGTTTTATCATTACATAGAGCTCACATACACACAGACATATACAGACACACACACACATGCTCACATACACACAACAAGACACAAACAAGAGCAACATGTCTGACAACGCTGTTACGGTTTACAGTGCACCATCAAATGTAAAATCTAAAGTTTGAAAGACATTTGGATTTAACAAGAAGGAAAGAAAATTGGACAAAAGTCTGGTCGTTTGTAAGGTCTGTTTGTTCATACAATAAGTCTTTTTTGTCTAACTGTGTCTACTGGAAAAGTGATAAACACAATGACATGGAATTCTGAAATGATACATTTGTCTTCCATTTTTTCCCGTGCCATAAAATGACAGAAACACTTGGGATTCTCTGGTCTTTTGTGAAATATGTCTATTTGAAGGTAAGCAATGCCACTTTATGGAACTGGCTTATTTCAATGTATAATGGAAAATGAGTGTCTACATTAAACGAATGTTAAGAACTGTATCAGATTGCATCATATCGCATTGCACCAAATCGTTCCATATTAAAATGTATCATCCCTGAATCGTACCGTAGCCAGTGTATCTAGATACATATCGGATCGTCTTATAAGGGAGAGATGCACAACCCTATCACACACACATACACACATTTACTCACACATACATGCACGCGCACACACACACACCAGGACACGCAGCCCCTGCAGGTTACTCAGTGGTTGTGGAGTATATGCTCTCCGACAGAGAGAAGGCATGTGCGTTTATAACAGACAGCTGTTTAATACACAGTCAGTAGGGGACAGTAGCGGGGGGTGCAGAGACAGGCCTGGGATCCTGCAGTAGGCCCTGCCATTGTGGACAGAGAGCGCTAAGCTAAGTGTTACCTGCATATGTACTTACCACAGTCAGCAGAATTCAGCTAGACCTGTCATGCAGAGTCTAAAGGCATTTGTCCTTTTGTAATCGAAAATGAGCGAAGAATTAGGATTGAAAAGGGGGTGCAGGGTTAGACTGCTGTGATGGGGAGATGGTGTCAGGGCCACAGCTTGGTGGTAGGGGTGGGTCTTTGTTCCATTATGTGGACCTTTTCTAGTGTGTATGTGCAACCACAGATAGTCTTACAGAACCATACTCAAACATGTATTTCAAAACTACATTACCAGAGAGCTTTATAATCATAGCCATTTTTAGGCATATTTACCCTTTAACGTAAGTGAAGCTAGAAAACTGTTTCTCGATACAAGTCTATAGAGAGCAAGAGGATGTTTTCCACTCCATTAACATTACCCTCTTTCCTTGATTTAGCAAAGAGCTGCTCAACATCCTGAGACAGCCCAGCTGACCTCTTTACTTTCCTCTGGGCTTCCTCTTTATGACCCACAGCACAGGCTAACTGGGCTTCCTCTTTATGACCCACAGCATAGGCTAACTGGGCTTCCTCTTTATGACCCACAGCACAGGCTAACTGGGCTTCCTCTTTATGACCCACAGCATAGACTAACTGGGCTTCCTCTTTATGACCCATAGCATAGGCTAACTGGGCTTCCTCTTTATGACCCATAGCACAGGCTAACTGGGCTTCCTCTTTATGACCCACAGCATAGGCTAACTGGGCTTCCTCTTTATGACCCACAGCATAGGCTAACTGGGCTTCCTCTTTATGACCCACAGCACAGGCTAACTGGGCTTCCTCTTTATGACCCATAGCACAGGCTAACTGGGCTTCCTCTTTATGACCCATAGCACAGGCTAACTGGGCTTCCTCTTTATGACCCATAGCACAGGCTAACTGGGCTTCCTCTTTATGACCCATAGCATAGGCTAACTGGGCTTCCTCTTTATGACCCACAGCATAGACTAACTGGGCTTCCTCTTTATGACGTGTGTATAAGTATAAGTGTGTATGAGTGTGTATGAGTGTGTATGAGTGTGTATAAGTGTGTATGAGTGTGTATAAGTGTGTATGAGTGTGTATAAGTATAAGTGTGTATGAGTGTGTATGAGTGTGTATAAGTGTGTATGAGTGTGTATAAGTGTGTATGAGTGTGAGTGTGTATAAGTGTGTATGAGTGTGTATGAGTGTGTATGAGTATAAGTGTGTATGAGTGTGTATGAGTGTGTATAAGTATGAGTGTGTATAAGTGTGTATGAGTGTGTATAAGTATGAGTGTGTATAAGTGTGTATGAGTGTGTATGAGTATAAGTGTGTATGAGTATAAGTGTGTATGAGTGTGTATGAGTATAAGTGTGTATGAGTATAAGTGTGTATAAGTATGAGTGTGTATAAGTATAAGTGTGTATAAGTGTGTATGAGTATGAGTGTGTATAAGTGTGTATGAGTATAAGTGTGTATAAGTATGAGTGTGTATGAGTATAAGTGTGTATGAGTGTGTATAAGTGTAAGTGTGTATGAGTGTGTATAAGTGTAAGTGTGTATAAGTGTAAGTGTGTATAAGTATGAGTGTGTATGAGTGTGTATAAGTGTGTATGAGTGTGTATGAGTGTGTATAAGTGAGTATGAGTGTGTATGAGTGAGTATGAGTGTGTATGAGTGTGTATAAGTGTGTATGAGTGTGTATAAGTGTGTATGAGTGTGTATGAGTATGAGTGTGTATAAGTGTGTATAAGTATAAGTGTGTATAAGTATAAGTGTGTATAAGTGTGTATGAGTGTGTATGAGTGTGTATGAGTATGTACAGTCTCATGATAATGTGTGCGCATGTTGTGTGTTTTCCTGTAGCCTACTGATAGAAGGGGAGACAAACTGGTTATGCCTAGGCATTCTTTTTAATAGTCTAATCTCTGACATGGGGCGAAACCTTCAGGGTTACCGACCTATTGTGAACAGAAGAGTTGATGCAGAAATGTGGACGTTCACATGGTGTGGGGGGGTCGGATGACCCACCTGACCCTCCTCTGGTTACGGCCTTGGGTGTGTGTTGAGTTAGACTGCTGTGATGGGGAGATGGTGTGTGTTGAGTTAGGCTGTGTGTGTGTGTGTGTGTGTGTGTGGGTGTGTGTGACAGAGGCTACCGCAGCCATGGCCTTTAACGGCGCGTTCAGCCTCATTCTCATTATCAGAAGGAAAGTCAGCCTGAGGCTGATGAAGACAAATTAAAAAACCACCAATCAGTTTAAACCCCCAAAATCAAAGCAGTAATGTGATTAGTAATGGTTAATCCATTTATTCATCTAATTTATTCATTTGATTCATTCTAGGTCTGTTTTTTGAGTTTGAATTCTCAGTGAATGTGTGAAGTCTAACTGTTGATTGCTCTGTCTGATGTCTCTACCTGATGTCTCTACCATGGACCAGATTCCTGTTTAAATGTTCGTTTCTTTCCACATTTTCAGTCAAATCACACTACCACATCATTTACAGACATAAGACATAACCGAAGACACAGTGACATTGGTGTTAACTCTGCTTGCTGATTGGACTGGTAAGCGAGAGTCTATCGTCTGATTAGACAGGGAAGTAAAGTGTTGATAGTCAGTTAGATGCTCTGTGTGTTAGAGGTCTTGTGTTTAGGGCTGGGTATCCACGTTCGGGACTTCTAAAGCACTGACCGAATGACTGAACTACTGAACTACTGAATATTGAAATCTGTTAACCCATTCCGCGTCTCGTTTCGGTAATTTGTGATAAGGACTCCCTGTTGTCTTTTTCATTTAAGGCTTTGCTCTCAGAGCAAAACTGGTTTGAACATTAAACAAATATCAGACATTGTAAATGCACCAAAGGTTCTGATTGGCTGACAGTGTGCAGCACTGCATACAATACACCAGGAAGATTGGAACAGATGGGACTATGGGAGGGGGAAAGATGAGCGAATCCCCGGACAGGGATGGGGAAGAGGAGACAGATCCACAGTTTGACTGCACTTCAGCAGAACTGATTCAGACGTCACACACTGTGATATGTACCTCAAAACGCAATACCTCAATACACAGGGTTACAATACAATACAGCGACCTCAATACATAGAGTTACAATACAGTCAATACAGTCAATACAGTGAAGACTTTGCACTGTGGAAACTGAGAAGTGTTGGTTTATTTCATCAAATGAAATGAAAATTTTGGTTATTGTAGAAAAAAATGGCTTACAACAACAACGGGCGTAATGAGGTACCGAAAAAAGTATCGTTTTGGCACCAGCACCGAATTCCAGTTACTGGTATCAGCACCGATCCCGACAAAACTTAAGGGATACCCAGCCCTAGTTTTGTTAGCCCTGTTCCCAACTGTCTCAAGTGTGTGTTTTTATGGAGGGGGGCAGAGAGCGAACACACCATAATATTGTCAACACAGACACAGTGGAGTCAGGCCCTGTTACAGCATGTTAACATTTAATGACACACACAATACATGACATGTAATGACATGCACAGAGACTATACATGTATATGTGTTTGTATATGTGTGTGTGTGTATATATATATATATATATATATATAATACTCACATGACACACACACATATACACACATGACACACATGCACACA
>NC_044499.1:53185422-53197922 GCF_902362185.1 Chanos chanos | reverse complement strand
ACTGTAAGAAAACATTCACAGATTCACATTAGTGCTATAGATTTACACGTCCAGGTTTACCTTGGTTTTAATATCAGTAGGGTTGGATATTGTTTGGGTGTTTTCTGATATCAGTACTAAAACGATACTTTTAAAACGGTGTTGGTGCCTAAACGGTGCCTAAACCAATACTTAAAGAAAAAGAACAAAATGAAGGTTGACAGCATTAAAGAATGGCAAATCTGAACTTCAAACTGAACAATACATTAACTTAATTGAACACCTGAAGTATACAAATATAAAGAAATACAAAACACTTTATAAATTTACATAAAAGATTCACATAATAAACAAAACCTAACCCGACTACAATAATTTAACACCGAGTAACAGTTACAGTAATAATAACAGCAAAATAAATTTTACTGCACCTGACGTGAATACTGTACGCTGATTCACTGAACGAATTTATCGGGTTGTATTCAAGAACAGCACTGGCATTTTCAGCTATAAAACCTGAACTTACATTGCCTTGACAATGGACAATAACAGCTTTTGTAACAAAAGGTATTTAGGGTTCAGAATGTGCTGAATGTTAAGGATAACTCACGACAGTCAGTTTGTTCTTATAAAGGATGGCGCTTATCGGTTTTTGCAAATTAACTCTTCAAATATTTCAATTGACAGCTCAGGCACTCACAGTAAGTGGCACCAAAATGAGGCACCGAAATCTCTGTTGTGATTCGGTCTGGTAGATACCGATCGTATAGGAACCGGTGCCACACTGGCACCGGGTATCGGTACCCGACCCTGATTATCAGTTTGATTTATTCACTGACGCATATTCTGCGTCTGGCTCACACTCTCAGTCTTAACTGCACAATCTTCTCAGCACTGTGTGGTTCATGACGACACAATAACAGTGACTCGCTAAGAGCTTGGCCGTCATTTATTACTTCCTTAGTCCTGTAAATTGTCTCTCTCATAACCACCACATCAACAAGTGTCCTGACATAACACTGTCATAACATTTATACATAACAACCCTCATCATTAGGGAAGGAGTAAAACTAATGTTGAAGAACTGTAAACGGCACAGCGGTAAAACAGTAAGAGCAAGAAACAGCAAAACACAGTTAAAAGTAAACAAATAAACAAAGTAGTTAGTAATTGCCAACATTGCAGTGAATTAGTGTAGATTATGAGATGGATGAAGGGCACTGTAATGTTTTTTTCAAATGTATTCTACAATATCACAAAAGCAGCATAAAAAACCCTGAAATACTGAAAACAAAGAGCTACAATCACATTAATACGGTCAGTTCCAAATGGAGAACTTCAATTCCTTACTTGTTGAAGCGTACAAACAGCCTGAACATGTATTTGGAGTTCTCTGTAAAATGGTATTTTAGCAGTGAAACATAATAAACTCCCTCTGTCTTAAACAATAACATTGGCCAAGTGAGCAATCAACAAAGAACTGATTAGGAAACCACTGGTCCCCACTGAGGTGGTGAAACACATGCCTAAACAAGATAATCCAACAGCAACTCTAACTCTGGGGGAGAACCTACCCCATTCAAAAAAATTATTCCAAAAATCCTGTATTGGTCTGGTGGAGTGCAGGGTGAAAGGTCACTCGTGTGAGGGACCCCAAGGGGTTGAGCAAGTATTTTGGTTGGTGGAGCCGACACCTCACACCGGACATAGCCACGATGCCATCTGGATCCAACAGAAAATTTGGGGGTTTGTTGTGGTGAATGGGGAGCCTTTGGCCAGGTTAGCTCTTCAGTCATTCTTACAGATCTGAATCAGACACTCTACCCTTCCTGAGAATGACAGTATTCTATACAGATATGGTGAACACCCTGCCTCATCAGGAGAGCAATGAACTTAGAGGACACAAACTGTGGGCCGTTATCTGTAGTTATTGTGGACAGTTATCTGTGGCTATTGTAGGGTGGTATCTGTAGTTATTGTGGACAGTTATCTGTGGCTATTGTAGGGTGGTATCTGTAGTTATTGTGGACAGTTATCTGTGGCTATTGTAGGGTGGTATCTGTAGATATTGTGGACAGTTATCTGTGGCTATTGTAGGGCGGTATCTGTAGTTATTGTGGACAGTTATCTGTGGCTATTGTAGGGTGGTATCTGTAGATATTGTGGACAGTTATCTGTGGCTATTGTAGGGTGGTATCTGTAGATATTGTGGACAGTTATCTGTGGCTATTGTAGGGTGGTATCTGTAGATATTGTGGACAGTTATCTGTGGCTATTGTAGGGTGGTATCTGTAGTTATTGTGGACAGTTATCTGTGGCTATTGTAGGGTGGTATCTGTAGATATTGTGGACAGTTATCTGTGGCTATTGTAGGGTGGTATCTGTAGTTATTGTGGACAGTTATCTGTGGCTATTGTAGGGTGGTATCTGTAGTTATTGTGGACAGTTATCTGTAATTATTGTAGGTCAGTGTCTGTTGCAAATGTGGACAGTTACCTGTAGCTGTTGTGGGCTGTTATCTGTAGTTACTGTAGGTTGGTATCTGTAGTTATTGGGGACAGTTATCTGTAGGTTGTTATCTGTAGTTATTTATTGTGGTAAATTGTCTCTAGTTATTGTGGGCTGCTCTCTGTAATTATTGTGGACGGTTATCTGTAGGTATTGTGGGCTGTTATCTGTAGTTATTGTAGGTTGTCATCTAACCATGGGCCATTATTGGTAGTTGCTGTGTACACTTATCTGTGGTTATTGTAGGTCGCTATATGTAGTTGTTGTGGACAGTTATCTGTAATTATTGTGGACCATTATCTGTAGTTATTGTGGACAGTTGTCTGTTTATTGTGGGCTGTTCGCTGTAGTTATTGTTGACAGTTAACTGTAGTCACTGTGGACAGTTATCTATAGTCATTGTGGACAGTTATCTGTGGACAGTCCAAGCCATGACAGACAACTGAAGCTACTTCTCACTATTTGTCCCACAGGTCATAACAACAATAACAAATCACCAAGGAGTTTTAAAAAGACGAAACTCCTGCTGCCGCAATAACTTTTTAAAGTTAAATTCTCTGTAGAGACGATGTGGACATCGAGTGTAACGTGTAAATAGTTGTGTTGTCGTGTTGATTTCTTTTCTGTCTGTTTGTTAGTCAGCACTCGTAGGCAGTGGGCGCCATTTTAGTTTGTTCCTGTTTTCTCCTGTTTCTGTTAGTTAGGGAGGTGGGGAAGTTTATTAGTATTTCTTTTTATTTTCATTTTGATAGGTCAGGTTTCCCTTTTTGCTTAGTTAGACATATTTCGTTTATTATTTTGGCCTTGCTAACCCGTGGAGTCTGTTAGATTGCATTTGCAATAGTAGCAATAATATTAATAACTGATAAAAAACAGCTGACTAGTGATACTCGGCGTTGAGTGTTGGTGTTGGGCATTGAGTGTTGGTGTTGGGCGTTGAGTATTGGTGTTCCGGTGGCTCTGGTGACAGGGGAAGGAGGTCGACCCACATGTTTATGTTTACCCCACCCTGGACGGGGTCGTAACACAGTATCATGTATTTAATGTCAACGCAACACTGACAACTTGCTTATAGCTTGCTTATAGCAACACTCACGACCCCTGTCCCTCACCTGCCACCAACACTCATGACCCCTGTCCCTCACCTGCCACCAACACTCTCTCCCCTTTCACACAATCACTGCTCATTTATCACTGCGGGTTCTGTCTGACACACAGTCTGTGTGTGTGTGTCTGTGTGTGTGTGTGTGTGTGTGTGTGTGTGTGCGTGTGTGTGTGGGACCTCTCCAACACTGTTGTATCTTGCCATGGTTGTTAGAAACACACACACACAAACACACACACACAAACACACACACACACACACAAACACACACACACACAAACACACAAACACACACACACGCGCACACACACACACACACACACACACACACACACACACACACACACACACACACACACAGTGTTGCTGATTCATTCATTCTTCCTCTGTCTTTCTTTACACTCTTCTTTTATCTCTTCTCTGAATCTCAGAGTTGGACCTTTTTTACTCCTTGTTCACTTGCCTATGACTCTCTCTGGCGGTAAATTTCTCTGTGTTTTCAGCATTCTGTCTCTTTGTGTTTATCAGCAACTCTCCATTGTACTGGCTGTCCTTCATAATGAGGCCCCAGATCTCTCCCAGACTCTGTTTATGTGTGAGCTGATGTGTGTCTCTCTAATCTAATCAGTGCCCACTTGAAAGCGCCTGGTGGAGGTTGGCAGGGGAAAGAATGTGGCGTGTTGAAAAGGCTCTTCCACCGCCACTCAAAGCCCCTTATCACAGCGGGGACTCACGCAATGCTCTCCCCAAACAAAACAACCTCTGAGGCTCTTTTCCATTCACACAAACGGCAACACATGGATCTCCATAAAACACATGGATCTCCATAAAACACACGGATCTCCATAAAACACACGGATCTCCATAAAACACACGGATCTCCATAAAACACACGGATCTCCATAAAACACATGGATCTCCATAAAACACGTGGATCTCCATAAAACACACGGATCTCCATAAAACACATGGATCTCCATAAAACACGTGGATCTCCATAAAACACACGGATCTCCATAAAACACACGGATCTCCATGAAACACACGGATCTCCATAAAACACATGGATCTCCATAAAACACATGGATCTCCATAAAACACACGGATCTCCATAAAACACACGGATCTCCATAAAACACATGGATCTCCATAAAACGTCCTGAACGGCTCTGCTGTTTTCTCACTGTTAACAGACTGTTTTCATACGGTGCTGTCTCACTGACTGTTTTTATATGGTGCTGTCTCACTGACTGTTTTTATACGGTGCTGTCTCACTGACTGTTTTTATACGGTGCTGTCTCACTGAGTGTTTTCGTACGGTGCTGTCTCACTGACTGTTTTATACGGAGCTGTCTCTCTGAGTTTTTTTATATGGTGCTGTCTCACTGAGTGTTTTCATACGGTGCTGTCTCACTGACTGTTTTTATATGGTGCTGTCTCACTGAGTGTTTATATAGTGCTGTCTCACTGACTATTTTATACGGAGCTGTCTCACTGAGTGTTTTCATACGGTGCTGTCTCACTGACTGTTTTATATAGTGTTGTCTCACTGAGTGTTTTCATACGGTGCTGTCTCACTGACTGTTTTATATAGTGCTGTCTCACTGACTGTTTTATATGGTGCTGTCTCACTGACTGTTTTCATACGGTGCTGTCTCACTGACTGTTTCTAATGGTGCTGTCTCACTGAGTGTTTTCGTACGGTGCTGTCTCACTGACTGTTTTTATATGGTGCTGTCCCTTCCTGTGGACGCATCTCGTGACTGTGATAACGCAGGAATGGAGCGTGTGGTGGCATCCAGTGTTTCTTTACTTCCAGAAGGAACCGTCTGGTTTGGATTAAACAAACCCTGCTGTCAGGAGACGGTGACTGTCATGGCGACAAGAGTCCCAGTGAAAATGAAGCCGAGGGTGTGTGTGTGTAGGTGTGTGTGTGTGCGGGCGCAGTGAGAAAAGTCTGTGGATATGCTAAAGTACGGACTCTTTGAGAACAGAGAGTCTAAGGAGAGATTGTCCACAGATGCTGAAGCTAAAAATGCAGCGATGGATTTATCAGCACTAAAAAAGCTGAAAAATGCTGATGTTACACAGTGGACGTCAGAGAGCTGATGTTACACAGTGGACGTCAGAGAGCTGATGTTACACAGTGGACGTCAGAGAGCTGATGTTACACACATACAGGAGTTGGGCAATAGCATCACTAAACCTAGCAAAGCTATCGGTTTAACTCCATTTCCCGGTAGTGAGCTGGTGGCGTCCCTATTTTCGAAATCAAATAGCTTTTCAGTGGTGGAGCTGACGTAGTAGCAGTGCTGACAAATGCTACGTCATTCTATCCTCCCAGTTAATATATATTTTAACCAATAAGTTGTCTATTCTCTGCCAGTTGGCTGGATCTGGGACAACTGACTCATTAAAATATGAACTGCACATATGAATTGCACCTTCAGCTCAGTTCAGAGTTTCCATAGAATCACTTGTGCGGCTTGTGAACAACTTTTTCCAACCTAAGAGAAACTATGTTTCTGAAACGAATTTTAAAAGACTACTAGTGTGCCGTATGAATATGTACCTCTTATAAACCATACATTCTCACACTGTATATTAGTGCTGGGCGGTACGACCAAAACTTTCTATCACGGTATTTTTTAAGATTCTGGCGGCTACACGGTATATCACTGTATTTTTTATTTTTGTTGCATGACTGGGCCTTAATAATCAAATGAATCATTAAATTATAAAAAATCGAATAGTTTATGCGACTGTCGTCTTGTCCTCAAAAATATATCCTCCCTTGCTTTTACCGGCGCCTGGTCATAAGTAACGCGTTACTTACCGACAGACCAATCAAAACCCATCAAAACCCATCAGAACCAATCAAAACCAATCAAAACCCATCAGAACCCATCAGAACCAATCAGAACCAATCAGAATATCCCCGACTGGCAAAATGAGCAAGGACACACCTGTGTGCACCTGTGCCCTTCAGTATCAGTATCATCATGGCTTAGGTGCAGTCAGAACACGTCTTTCCTCGATGTATTAAACAGTTTGTTGTGATACTGACTGAAACGATACACTTGCACAAGCATCTTTTGAGCTGTATTAAAACTGATATGTTGCTATATGAGAAACAGAGAAAAAAGTCTATCAATACGTCTTTTCCTTTACTGCGGGCGATCTTCGAAGAATGGTCGATTAGTTCCCAGTGAATATCGAATAGTATTTCTGCTTGAAATGCCCACCCCTATAATGAGTTACTGTGTTATAAAGTTATAGCCATTAGTGAGAAGGGTATGCACAGTTAATAGGGGTCCCCTCTGAAGACAGTCTGCACAGTGCTCCATAACGCTTCGATCGGCAGAAAATATTATATAATTTGTCGCCTATTGAAGCGTTACAGGTGTTGTTTCAGCTATGCTACAGTATGACAGTATATGAGAAATTCATACCGTACAGGAAATTAAAACCGGTATACCACCCAGCACTTATATATGTGTGTGTGTGTGTGTGTGTGTGTGTGTATACCCACGCATGCTGTACATACATAGGTAGAAAGACAGAGAAAGCAGGAACAGTGTTATTATGTTCACATTGGTTGGTTGTACTCCAGAACCTGGTTACAACAGAACCCAAGAGCCAGTCCATGAGAAGTGTCATATAAATACCAGTATTTTATGTTTTTAAATTCACGTCAGTGATGACATTCATGAAGAAGCTTAAACGGAGCGAATCACATCTGCCATGTAGTTTGCAGAGGAGCTGGAACATTTCTCTGAAGGCTGGCTTTTAGGTAGCTAAGCTATGTTTTACCTGGGCTAAGTTTGCTTCACTTTTGCCCAGCACTGGTTACTAAGTGAGCGTAGATAGAACTGATGTTACAGCGCTGATGTTTAAGTTAAGTTTAAGTTTCAGTGATTGCACACACACACTGTGAACAGTGAGCAGTGAATTTGTCCTCTGCATTTAACCCATCCAACACACCAGTAGTGAACACACACACCAGACGAAGGAGCAGTGGGCAGCCTTCCTTGGGGAGCGCCCAGGGCTTAAGTGCCTTGCTCAAGGGCACACAGCCGTGGATGTTGGGCCTGGGAATCAAACCGGCATCCCTCCAGTCACAAGCCCGGTCTCCAGTCTCTAACCTTTAGACCACGGCTGCCCATGCAGTGGATGGATTTTACAAGCCGTAACAAATCTGGTTTAACAAATTTGTGTTTGTGTTCACTTAACTACCCTCACTGTTCACTCAACTAACTGCACTGTGTAGTTGACTGATCTCACTGTTCACATTGTTCACCTAACTAACCCCATGTCTGATTTTGCAGTCATGTCAAAAGTAATGTTTTACCATTAATCTCTCTTTAACCTCCGCGGCTCACTACTGACAGTGCTGTCCCTGCTCTAACCAATCACTCTAACCAAGTACGTCTCACAGGACCAATCATGTTTGAGAATTTCCTTGAAAGTTAACTGAAGGGCACAAACATCACTGTGTATGAGACTGTAAACAATCTCCCAATACAGTTCAAACCTCCAGAAGCTCCCAGGCTGTGCTATCACCCAGTCATTTCATTTCCCAGGCTGTGCTTTCACGCAGTCATTTCATGCACACACACACACACACACACACACACACACACACACGCAATCATTCTTGCACACACGCAGACTCATCCATACACGTAGACATTCACACCTGTTCACTCACCCACACATGTGACCATTCTCTCTCTCTCTCTCTCTCTCTCTCTTCTATGAGCACAGTGGATTTTTATGTAATGACTGACAGGCCTAAGCACAAATCCTATTACATGGATTGACGGAGGTCCTGGAATTCTATGAAGACCTTAAGAGCATTAAGACATGTTGGAAACCTGGCCACATCACACAGCACCACAGTAAACTACACACAGACACAGTATCACAAGGTCACACACACACAGACACACCACTACACACAACTACACACAGACACTGGACCACAGAAACCCACACACACACACACACACAGAACCACAGACACCTATACACAGACACACTACTACACACACCTATAAACAGACACACTACTACACACACCTATACACACACACAGAGCCACAGACATCTATACACAGACACACTACTACACACACCTGAACACACACACAGAACCACAGACACCTATACACAGACACACTACTACACACACCTAAACACACACACAGAACCACAGACATCTATAAACAGACACACTACTACACACACTTATACACAGACACACTACTACACACACCTAAACACACACACAGAACCACAGACACCTATACACAGACACACTACTACACACACCTATACACAGACACACTACTACACACACCTAAACACACACACAGAACCACAGACACCTATACACAGACACACTACTACACACACCTATAAACAGACACACTACTACACACACCTATACACAGACACACTACTACACACACCTAAACACACACACAGAACCACAGACACCTATACACAGACACACTACTACACACACCTATACACAGACACACTACTACACACACCTATACACAGACACACTACTACACACACCTAAACACACACACAGAACCACAGACACCTATACACAGACACACTACTACACACACCTAAACACACACACAGAACCACAGACATCTATAAACAGACACACTACTACACACACTTATACACAGACACACTACTACACACACCTAAACACACACACAGAACCACAGACACCTATACACAGACACACTACTACACACACCTATACACAGACACACTACTACACACACCTAAACACACACACAGAACCACAGACACCTATACACAGACACACTACTACACACACCTATACACAGACACACTACTACACACACCTAAACACACACACAGAACCACAGACACCTATACACAGACACACTACTACACACACCTATAAACAGACACACTACTACACACACCTATACACAGACACACTACTACACACACCTATACACAGACACACTACTACACACACCTAAACACACACAGAACCACAGACACCTATACACAGACACACTACTACACACACCTATACACACACAGAACCACAGACACCTATACACAGACACACTACTACACACACCTAAACACACACACAGAACCACAGACACCTATACACAGACACACTACTACACACACCTATACACAGACACACTACTACACACACCTATACACAGACACACTACTACACACTACTGAATCTGCCCTACGGTGTGGGTTTTGACTACACCGTGCTGACCAGTAGAGCCCTCACTGATCTAAAGTGATAATGATGTAACTACACCAGCAATGCACTAAACCGTGTCTAGTCTGACAGAAGACTTGTGTTCAAAATCACTCACCTGTTCACTCACTCACTGATTACTGTACAGTGAATACGGTGCAGTGCACTAAACTGTGTCTAGTCTGGCAGAAGACTTGTGTTCAAAATCACTCACCTGTTCACTCACTCACTGATTACTGTACAGTGAATACGGTGCAGTGCACTAAACTGTGTCTAGTCTGACAGAAGACTTGTGTTCAAAATCACTCACCTGTTCACTCACTCACTGATGACTGTATAGTGAATACGGTGTAGTGCACTAAACCGTGCCTGGTCTGACAGAAGACTGTGTTCACTCACTCACTGATGACTGTATAGTGAATACGGTGCAGTGCACTAAACCGTGCCTGGTCTGACAGAAGACTGTGTTCACTCACTCACTGATGACTGTACAGTGAATACGGTGCAGTGCACTAAACCGTGCCTAGTCTGACAGAAGACTGTGTTCACTCACTCACTGATGACTGTACAGTGAATACGGTGCAGTGCACTAAACCGTGCCTGGTCTGACAGAAGACTGTGTTCACTCACTCACTGATGACTGTATAGTGAATACGGTGCAGTGCACTAAACCGTGCCTGGTCTGACAGAAGACTGTGTTCACTCACTCACTGATGACTGTATAGTGAATACGGTGCAGTGCACTAAACCGTGCCTAGTCTGACAGAAGACTGTGTTCACTCACTCACTGATGACTGTATAGTGAATACGGTGCAGTGCTCTAAACCGTGCCTAGTCTGACAGAAGACTGTGTTCAAAATCACTCGCCTGCGTAAAGGGCCACCAGGGATTTAGAGATGCTGCTGGTCCTGGACACCTGTACACAGACTCAGTGCCGCCCACAGTGAGAGCAGAACATACGGCCGGAAAACAGCTGTGTTCTCAAAACCCCACAGACCAGAGCTGTGTGCGCTGCCATAGTAACAGAGAGTCTCTTCATGTAAGACTGTAGTTCTCATGGAGACTGTAGTTCTCATAGAGACTGTAGTTCTCATGGAGACTGTAGTTCTCAGGTGAGACTGTAGTTCTCCCGTGAGACTGTAGTTCTCATGGAGACTGTAGTTCTCATGGAGACTGTAGTTCTCACGTGAGACTGTAGTTCTCATGTGCGTGAAATACCAGTGCTCTGTGGGAGCAGATCACTCAGAGGCCAGGGTCTGGATGCCTTTACCTCCTAATGCGGCAGATGCATGTCTGCATGTGTGTGTGTTCATTAGTCAATTAAAGGGAGAACAAAGGTAGGAAAATACAGCAGGACTTTCGACCTGGAACAGGTCTTCTACAGGACTTTCGACCTGGAACAAGTCTTCTACAGGACTTTCGACCTGGATCAAGTCTTCTACAGGACTTTTGATCTGGAACAAGTCTTCTACAGGACTTTTGATCTGGAGCAAGTCTTCTACAGGACTTTTGACCTGGAACAAGTCTTCTACAGGACTTTTGATCTGGAAGTGATCAGTTATACTTCTACACCCCACTGTCAGCATGGGGAAGGGTTTGGACATTTATCAGTCTCTCTCGTTGGGATCTGAGAATTGTGTGGTGTGTCCAGCTGTCAGTGTAGCCTTTTATAGAACAGGCTATCAGTGCTATGAGAGCATGGAGTGGATGTCAGGCAGAGACAGAAACTGTGCAGAGTTGTGTGCGCCTGTGTGCATGTGTGCGTGTGTGTGTGTGTGTGCGTGTGTGTGTGCATGTGTGCGTGTGTGTGTGTGTGCGTGCGTGTGTGCGTGCGTGTGTGTGTGTGTGTGCGTGTGTGTGTGTGTGCATGCGTGTGTGCGTGTGTGTGCGTGCATGCGTGTGTGTGTGTGTGTGCGCGTGCATGTGTGTGTGTGCGTTCGTGTGTACTAGTTTATGGACTCTTTGTGTTCTGATTCACAGAGTATGTCCTCAGCAACAGACCACTCTGCTGCTGGTTGCCATAGCTACTGTGGTCTCTCTCTCTCTCTCTCTCTCTCTTCCACTTGCTGTGTGCAGATCCCAGAATCATGCTGTACATGCAGTGGTTTCCTGCAAAACCTCTCTGTTGTTCCACTGATGAATCCCAAGAACCCAAAACTGCACGTGCATCTGTGTTCAGTAAATCATTCACAGACTCTCTCACACAATGTTTCTCCTGACTGAGCCAAGCCCCGCCTACTCTACGCAAGACTGAGCCAGGCCCCGCCCACTCCTCACAACACTGAGCCAAGCCCCACCCACTCTACAGAAGCCTGCATTTCACAGCCCCAATCAGACTTTTTAAGAAGGACAAACACACACACGGTCTGCAGGGCTTTGGAAATCACACTTTTTCTCATTGCAGTCCACAGGCCTGACTTAACATGTAACTGGTCCATTCAGGATTCAACAGCACTCACTGCTCAATATACACAAATACCCCAAAAATAATTGTTCTACAGAAATGCACAGACACACAGACACACACACACACACACCACCTATGCCTGTATTCATGCTTACCTCTCCACACACTAGCATAGCATTGCTACACAATAATGCCCTCTGCAAAATGGACTCATGTTT
>NC_044499.1:53135422-53180422 GCF_902362185.1 Chanos chanos | reverse complement strand
GTGTGTGTATTTATGTGTATTCAGAGTGTGTGTGTGTATGTATGTGTATTTAGAGTGTGTGTGTGTATTTAGAGTGTGTGTGTGTATATACGTGTATTTAGAGAGTGTGTGTGTGTATTTGTGTGTATTCAGAGTGTGTGTGTGTATATACGTGTATTTAGAGAGTGTGTGTGTGTATTTATGTGTATTTAGAGAGTGTGCGTGTATTTAGAGTGTGTGTGTGTGTGTATTTATGTGTATTTAGAGTGCGTGTGTATTTATGTGTATTTAGAGAGTGTGTGTGTGTGTTTGTGTATTTATGTGTATTTAGAATGTGTGTGTGTGTATTTACGTGTATTTAGAGTGTGTGTGTGTATATACGTGTATTTAGAGAGTGTGTGTGTGTATTTATGTGTATTTAGAGAGTGTGTGTGTGTGTATTTATGTGTATTTAGAGAGTGTGTGTGTGTATTTATGTGTATTTAGAGAGTGTGTGTATTTATGTGTATTTAGAGAGTGTGTGTGTGTGTGTGTATTTATGTGTATTTAGAGAGAGTGTGTGTGTATTTATGTGTATTTAGAGAGTGAGCCCTGGTGCACCAGGTCGAACCCGACTCACACACCCACACAGTCATCTCTAAATCAGTTCAGTACAAAGACCGAAAACTGGAAACATGCAGAGAAGCCAAGAGAGAGTCAGTCTAAAGGTGTCCCAGAGCCCGTCTGTCCGGGAGGCCTGAGCCCCGGGCAGCGTTCCCGCTGGTGAGTCTCTGATCGGTGGAAGGCAGAGAGTGAGAGGCTTATTACAATGTTAAGCAACACTGTTTTCCCTGTATGTGGTTTGTTAATCTGTCAAACTCACAGATTAATGAAGACAGAGTAAACGCTGCATGCGGGTGTACAGTAGTCCTTACGCTGACTGGACAAGTGCAACAGAGCTCCCTCTGCTGGTCAATCCACATCACCACATGAAACACACAGTACCAATACCCAGTTCTGTGATCCATTCTGAAGTAAGGGAGTGGTCAGGGGTGTGGTCAGGGCTTGGAAGGCTGCACGGTCACACCGGGGTTGCTGTTCGCATCCTAATTATCACACTGAATAGTCATGTTCTACTAATGACCTGGCATAACTGAATCAGATGTAGTAGCCCTGAATCTCTCTCTCACACACACACACACAATCACAAATAATGTAATATAATAATAATAATAATAATAATAATAATAATAATAATAATGCATGTTACTGTAAAGTTTCTGTTTGGTAATATAATAATAATAACAACAACAACAACAGTAATAATAGTGATAATAGTGTATGTTACTGAGCTGTTAGTGTCTGGGCCATAGGCCTCTGGTAAAAAGTTTCACTATGTCTCTTAAACGTCCCTTTGGCTCTAATCTCCAGGTCCCGACTCTTTACTGAGCGAATGTGCAAAACGATGAGAGAATCTCTACACATCAGTCACACCGGGTTCAGCTGCCACACTGTGTTCAGCTGTTACACCGTGTTCAGCTGTTACACCGTGTTCAGCTGCCACACTGTGTTCAGCTGTTACACCGGGTTCAGCTGTTACATTTCAGACTCTTACAGTGCAGTTCACTCTGAATACTGTCACTAACAACGGACACAGACACACATGTCTGTCACTAAGGACAGACACACACACACATTCAAAGACACACCCGTCTGTCACTAAGGACGGACACACACACATTCAAAGACACACATTTCTGTCATTAAGGACGGACACACACACACACATTCAAAGACACACATGTCTGTCATTAAGGACAGACACACACACACATTCAAAGGCACACATTTCTGTCACTAAGGACGGACACACACGCACACATTCAAAGACACACACGTCTGTCATGAAGGACGGACACACACACACATTCAAAGACACACACACACATTCAAAGACACACACGTCTGTCATTAAGGACGGACACACACACACACATTCAAAGACACACACGTCTGTCACTAAGGACAGACACAGACACACATTCAAAGACACACCCGTCTGTCATTAAGGACGGACACACACACACATTCAAAGACACACACGTCTGTCATTAAGGACGGACACACACACACATTCAAAGACACACACGTCTGTCATTAAGGACGGACACACACACACACACATTCAAAGACACACATGTCTGTCATTAAGGACGGACACACACACACATTCAAAGACACACACGTCTGTCACTAAGGACAGACACACACACACATTCAAAGACACACGTCTGTCATTAAGGATGGACACAGACACACCCATACACACACACACACACACACACACACACAGACACACACACACACACACACACACACGTCTGTGACTGAGAGAGGCGTTTTTCTCCCGGTGCCTCTGAGAGGCCAAAGCCCAGCGTTTACCCCATTCTCCCTGAGGCGCGTCACGTCATAATCTCTCCCCCAGAAACAAGCCATGTGTGGCATAAGATCCTTACCCCACTGAAACAAGCCTTCCTTTGATCTCAAACTGGGTCCACACGAGATTGCGTAACTCAGCCTCTCCGCCGGCTGTATGGACACACCGAGAACACGCTGTATAGAATTTCTCAACGTAGCGCTGAATCATTTGATAGTTCAGTGCACACAGTGTTGAGCGCTGACAAAAAGAAAGGCCAATTACATAAGCGCTCCCTGCGCTGCTCCCTGTGTAGTACAACTGGACATTTCCAAACCATTTCCCCAGTTTTTCATATTAATAATCTAGCAAAGTGGTCAGAAACCACTTTGTGATCAAAATGTTCTCTTGTTTAACTAAACTGATACGGCGCCATAACTGGGCCAGAGGAATTAGAAACACAGTGAAACTACAGTAGGTTTCACCTGATCCTCTGCTGCCCAGTGCACACCGGCCCATCAGCCCTGTCAAAATATCTCATTAAAACACCATCAAACACCATGTGTGCATGTGTTTATGTATGTGTGTATGTGCATGTACGTGTGTATGTGTGTGTGTGTACGTGTATGTGTGCGTGTATTTATGTGTGTGTGTGTGTGTGTACGTGTGTATGTGTGTGTGTGTGTACGTGTATGTGTGTGTGTATTTATGTGTGTGTGTGTGTGTGTGTGTGTGTGTGGGGGTGGGGGGGGGGGGGGTTAACTGTCAGGCAGTGTTTGTCACTGTTAGCTGGGCCACAGGGAGGTTCCTAATCATACAGTTTCATAAGATATAGTAACTAAAAGACCAGTCCACACAGCTGTTTTTCCCAAGGTAAAAAACAGTAGAACAGACACACAATGAAACACACACACACACACACACACACACACACACACACACACACACACATGCACACACACACACACACACACAGTAGCAGACACAGACACCCGCATGCCTGCACAAACTCACAGACTGGAAACAGTAAGGAAATTCTTTTATAATGACGTAGTCCTTTCCAGTTGAGAGGAGTTTTTTTTCCCTTCTCCACCTAATCCCCCCCCCCCCTCTCTCCCTCTCTGTATTTTCTCAGACTTTATCTGTGAGTCTGTTCTGTGCAGCTGTTTTGAACTTGAAGTGCAGTGATTGAGGAACTTGGCTCATGCCTGGGTAACTGGACAGGGTTGTTTACATAAGCAGTGTCAGTCTGAGAGCTCTCAGGCCCTGGCAGAGACTGGGGAAGAGCAACATGCAAACGAAACGCATCAGCTCAATTAGATTCTCATTAATGCTTTAGTATAGGTTATATTCTCATTAATGATTTAGTCTAGGTTATATTCTCATTAATGATTTAGTATAGGTTATATTCTCATTAATGATTTAGTATAGGTTATATTCTCATTAATGCTTTAGTATAGGTTATATTCTCATTAATGCTTTAGTATAGGTTATATTCTCATTAATGCTTTAGTATAGGTTATATTCTCATTAATGATTTAGTATAGGTTATATTCTCATTAATGCTTTAGTATAGGTTATATTCTCATTAATGGCTTTAGTATAGGTTATATTCTCATTAATGATTTAGTATAGGTTATATTCTCATTAATGATTTAGTCTAGGTTATATTCTCATTAATGATTTAGTATAGGTTATATTCTCATTAATGCTTTAGTATAGGTTATATTCTCATTAATGCTTTAGTATAGGTTATATTCTCATTAATGCTTTAGTATAGGTTATATTCTCATTAATGATTTAGTATAGGTTATATTCTCATTAATGGCTTTAGTATAGGTTAATGGCTTTAGTATAGGTTATATTCTCATTAATGGCTTTAGTATAGGTTAATGGCTTTAGTATAGGTTATATTCTCATTAATGATTTAGTCTAGGTTATATTCTCATTAATGATTTAGTATAGGTTATATTCTCATTAATGCTTTAGTATAGGTTATATTCTCATTAATGGCTTTAGTATAGGTTATATTCTCATTAATGATTTAGTATAGGTTATCTTCTCATTAATGATTTAGTATAGGTTATATTCTCATTAATGGCTTTAGTATAGGTTAATGGCTTTAGTATAGGTTATATTCTCATTAATGGCTTTAGTATAGGTTAATGGCTTTAGTATAGGTTATATTCTCATTAATGATTTAGTATAGGTTATATTCTCATTAATGGCTTTAGTATAGGTTATATTCTCATTAATGATTTAGTATAGGTTATATTCTCATTAATGGCTTTAGTATAGGTTATATTCTCATTAATGATTTAGTATAGGTTATATTCTCATTAATGATTTAGTCTAGGTTATATTCTCATTAATGATTTAGTATAGGTTATATTCTCATTAATGCTTTAGTATAGGTTATATTCTCATTAATGATTTAGTATAGGTTATATTCTCATTAATGCTTTAGTATAGGTTATATTCTCATTAATGGCTTTAGTATAGGTTATATTCTCATTAATGATTTAGTATAGGTTATATTCTCATTAATGATTTAGTATAGGTTAATGGCTTTAGTATAGGTTATATTCTCATTAATGATTTAGTCTAGGTTATATTCTCATTAATGATTTAGTATAGGTTATATTCTCATTAATGCTTTAGTATAGGTTATATTCTCATTAATGGCTTTAGTATAGGTTATATTCTCATTAATGATTTAGTATAGGTTATCTTCTCATTAATGATTTAGTATAGGTTATATTCTCATTAATGGCTTTAGTATAGGTTAATGGCTTTAGTATAGGTTATATTCTCATTAATGGCTTTAGTATAGGTTAATGGCTTTAGTATAGGTTATATTCTCATTAATGATTTAGTATAGGTTATATTCTCATTAATGGCTTTAGTATAGGTTATATTCTCATTAATGATTTAGTATAGGTTATATTCTCATTAATGGCTTTAGTATAGGTTATATTCTCATTAATGATTTAGTATAGGTTATATTCTCATTAATGATTTAGTATAGGTTATATTCTCATTAATGGCTTTAGTATAGGTTAATGGCTTTAGTATAGGTTATATTCTCATTAATGATTTAGTGTAGGTTATATTCTCATTAATGCTTTAGTATAGGTTATATTCTCATTAATGCTTTAGTATAGGTTAATGGCTTTAGTATAGGTTATATTTTCATTAATGCTCTAGTATAGATTAATGGCCGAGTGTTGGCATTAATCATTTACTGTGGTATATTAAGATAGTGTTAATCCTTTAGTGTGGTGTAATGACAGAGTGTTAGTATTAATACTGTAGTGCAGCATAACTGCAGTGTTAGTATTAATACTGTAGTGTGGTACTATGGCAGTGTTAGTATTAATACTGTAGTGTGGTACTATGGCAGTGTTAGTATTAATACTGTAGTGTGGTACTATGGCAGTGTTAGTATTAATACTGTAGTGTGGTACTATGGTAGAGAGCACATGATGTTTCTTTCTTAGTTTCTAAGTTCGGTAGCAGCAGTGGGATATCTTTAGATGCTGAGGAGCCAATAATGTGAATTACCCTGCAGCGATGGCCTTGTTTCTCTCTCTCTTTCTCTCTCTTCCTCACACACACACACACACACACACACACACACACACTTAGAGCCGGTGTCGTGATCCAGTGCTACTCAGCAGTCCTCATTCTCCTTATGTAAGCACTGATCTGCCCACAGTGAGAACATGTGACCTAAGTCGGAGAGTGGGAGGGAAGATCAGGACGGGCAGGTCAGGTACCTGTCTTCAGACATCTCTGGATAAAACAAACATCTGGGCTTTTCTCACATTTTTACCAACAGCACTGACAACTAGTGCCTCTTCACTGCTGTGTATGGAAAGACACTGTGAGGACATACTGACACAGCACGTCACTGGCCCTGACTGCCAAGGGACAACGGTCAGTCCATGACTGAGTCCACTACAGGACTGAGTCCACCACATGACTGAGTCCACTACAGGACTGAATCCATTACATGACTGAGTCCGCTACAGGACTGAGTCCACTACATGACTGAATCCATTACATGACTGAGTCCACTACATGACTGAATCCATTACATGACTGAGTCCACTACATGACCGAGTCCACTACAGGACTGAGTCCACTATATGACTGAGTCCACTACATGACTGAATCCATTACATGACTGAGTCCACCACATGACTGAATCCATTACATGACCGAGTCCACTACATGACCGAGTCCACTACAGGACTGAGTCCGCTACATGACTGAATCCATTACATTACTGAGTCCACCACATGACTGAATCCATTACATGACTGAGTCCACTACATGACCGAGTCCACCACATGACTGAGTCCACTACATGACTGAGTCCACCACATGACTGAGTCCACTATATGACTGAGTCCATTACATGACTGAGTCCATTACATGACTGAGTCCGCTACATGACTGAGTCCATTACATGACTGAGTCCACCACATGACTGAATCCATTACATGACTGAGTCCACTACATGACCGAGTCCACTACAGGACTGAGTCCACCACATGACTGAGTCCACCACATGACTGAGTCCACTATATGACTGAGTCCACTACATGACTGAGTCCACCACATGACTGAGTCCACTATATGACTGAGTCCACTACATGACTGAGTCCACCACATGACTGAGTCCACTATATGACTGAGTCCACTACATGACTGAGTCCACCACATGACTGAGTCCATTACATGACTGAGTCCACTACATGACTGAGTCCATTACATGACTGAGTCCACCACATGACTGAGTCCACTACAGGACTGAGTCCACCACATGACTGAGTCCATTACATGACTGAGTCCATTACATGACTGAGTCCACCACATGACTGAGTCCATTACATGACTGAGTCCACTACATGACTGAGTCCACCACATGACTGAGTCCATTACATGACTGAGTCCACTATATGACTGAGTCCACCACATGACTGAGTCCATTACAGGACTGAGTCCACCACATGACTGAGTCCATTACATGACTGAGTCCACTACATGACTGAGTGCATTACATGACTGAGTCCGCTACATGACTGAGTCCACCACATGACTGAGTCCACTATATGACTGAGTCCACCACATGACTGAGTCCATTACAGGACTGAGTCGGCTACATGACTGAGTCCACTACAGGACTGAGTCCACTACATGACTGAGTCCACCACATGACTGAGTCCACTACATGACTGAGTCCACCACATGACTGAGTCCACCACATGACTGAGTCCACCACATGACTGAGTCCATTACATGACTGAGTCCACTACATGACTGAGTGCATTACATGACTGAGTCCGCTACATGACTGAGTCCACCACATGACCGAGTCCACTACATGACTGAGTCCACTACATGACTGAGTCCACCACATGACTGAGTGCACTACATGACTGAGTCCACTATATGACTGAGTCCACCACATGACTGAGTCCACTACAGGACTGAGTCCACTACATGACTGAGTCCGCTACATGACTGAGTCCGCTACATGACTGAGTCCATTACATGACTGAGTCCATTACATGACTGAGTCCACTATATGACTGAGTCCATTACATGACTGAGTCCACTCGTCCACAGTCAGTCTCTCTTTGCTCATGGCTGATTTACTGACACCTGTTCTTACTCCGGAACCTGAGAAACACTTTTTCAATTGCCACCAAATGTCCTGTGAAGCCTCAAGTCAGAATACAGGACTGACTGAACGCAGAACATCTCCACGTTCTCATGTGTGAGACTGTGTTTCTCTGCTTCCCCTGGTCTGGTAACTGTAGGGAAAATAAAATCGCTGGGCCAAGAATGTGTAGGCCACTGGCCAGGAATGGTTCGCTGACCCCTCAGCTAGTTCTGACTCTGTCTAATCCTATTAGGACACTATGGTGAGCTGAGAGTCCCAGAGACTCACTTTGTGTGGATTTTGAAATTGTCGCTGTTGGTAACGTAACTGCTCTTGTTCTTGTAATCTTGGTGACAAGAAGACCTAAGAAGCAGTTATTAAGCTGTCCTGTTGGTGTATATTGTAGTGAACACCAGTTCTGACTGAAGACATACTTTACTAAAAAATAAATTTAAAAAACTACAACTAATCACAGAATACAGCTAATACAACACAACTGAAGTTGAGGATTCTTTCAAATTCCCGCCTGAATCTGTGTTCAGTTTACACTCGACATTCTGCAGCACACACAGTGTTCCAAGGCAACTGCCAAACTATTACTGTAACTTTACCGGCACAATGAAATCTTAAAACAGATGGCGAGGAGGCCAGATCCCCATTGTCATTTCTCTTTTTGTATAAGAACCTGTTTGATTTGTACATTACCAAACCTTTTCTTTGCCCAACTCTGCACAGGGTCACCTGCATTTCTGATGTGAATGAAAAACACACATGATACATGGGTGATCCAGACCTGTGGAACGAGAAAGATGGTGAGGGTGAGGATGAGGATGAGGGAGAGTTATGATGTCATAGGGCAACAGACAGCCACAGGCAGAACACGCTGACCATGCTGCTGAATTCTAATACACAGCCAAAAAAGCACCAACACCCAGACAAATACACTTTCTCACACAAAACCACACAGAAGAGAACCGTTGTATAACTGCGTGATTAACCAAAACATCTGGAACCTATTAGCACAAAAAGGCTCATTCCTAACAAAGAAGAGATGTGAAATCCCGACATGTGAAAATGTCCACAGGACTGAGTGTCCGAGAAAAGAGAGGTTCTGAACATTCAAGAAGGATATGGAGCGGTAAGAGCGACTGACCGCCCATGAGCGCGGCTCAAAAAGAGGAAGAAGAAGAAGAAGAAGAAGAAGAGGAAGGTTCTAACATGTTCCTAGGATTCATCTACACTCCTCTGAGATAGCACATAACAAAAGCTGTTCCTCCACCACACAAACCTCAGCCACGGCCTCCACCACACAAACCTCCACCACACCAACCTCCACCACAGCCTCCACCACACCAACCTCCACCACAGAAACCTCCACCACATCCTCCACCACACAAACCTCCACCACATCCTCCACCACACTAACCTCCACCACAGCCTCCACCACACCAACCTCCACCACAACCTCCACCACACAAACCTCCACCACATCCTCTACCACACCAACCTCCACCACAGCCTCCACCACAACCTCCACCACACAAACCTCCACCACAGCCTCTACCACAACCTCCACCACAGCCTCCACCACAACCTCCACCACACAAGCCTCCACCACACCAACCTCCACCACACAAACCTCCACCACACCAACCTCCACCACAGCCTCTACCACAACCTCCACCACACCAACCTCCACCACAGCCTCTACCACAACCTCCACCACACAAACCTCTACCACACCAACCTCCACCACAGCCTCTACCACAACCTCCACCACAGCCTCCACCACAACCTCCACCACACAAACCTCCACCACACCAACCTCCACCACACAAACCTCAACCACACCAACCTCCACCACACCAACCTCCACCACAACCTCCACCACAGCCTCTACCACAACCTCCACCACACAAACCTCCACCACAGCCTCTACCACAACCTCCACCACACAAACCTCCACCACACCAACCTCCACCACAGCCTCTACCACAACCTCCACCACATCCTCTACCACACCAACCTCCACCACACCAACCTCCACCACATCCTCCACCACACCAACCTCCACCACAACCTCCACCACACAAACCTCCACCACATCCTCCACCACGGCCTCTACCACACCAACCTCCAAAACAACCGACACCACACCAACCTCCAAACCAACCTCCACCACAGCCTCCACCACACCAACCTCCACCACAACCTCCACCACACAAACCTCCACCACACCAACCTCCACCACAGCCTCTACCACAACCTCCACCACAGCCTCCACCACAACCTCCACCACACAAACCTCCACCACACCAACCTCCACCACACAAACCTCAACCACACCAACCTCCACCACACCAACCTCCACCACAACCTCCACCACAGCCTCTACCACAACCTCCACCACACAAACCTCCACCACAGCCTCTACCACAACCTCCACCACACAAACCTCCACCACACCAACCTCCACCACAGCCTCTACCACAACCTCCACCACATCCTCTACCACACCAACCTCCACCACACCAACCTCCACCACATCCTCCACCACACCAACCTCCACCACAACCTCCACCACACAAACCTCCACCACATCCTCCACCACGGCCTCTACCACACCAACCTCCAAAACAACCGACACCACACCAACCTCCAAACCAACCTCCACCACAGCCTCCACCACACCAACCTCCACCACGGCCTCCATTACAGCCTCCACCACAGCCTCTACCACAACCTCCACCACACAAACCTCCACCACACCAACCTCCACCACAGCCTCTACCACAACCTCCACCACATCCTCTACCACACCAACCTCCACCACACCAACCTCCACCACATCCTCCACCACACCAACCTCCACCACACCAACCTCCACCACAACCTCCACCACACAAACCTCCACCACATCCTCCACCACGGCCTCTACCACACCAACCTCCAAAACAACCGACACCACACCAACCTCCAAACCAACCTCCACCACAGCCTCCACCACAACCTCCACCACGGCCTCCATTACAGCCTCCACCACAGCCTCCGTCACAACCTCCACCACAACCTCCACCACAGCCTCCACCATGGCCTCCAAACCAACCTCCACCACAACCTCCACCACAGCCTCCATCACAACCTCCACCACAACCTCCACCACGGCCTCCACCACACAAACCTCCACCACCAACCTCCACCACAGCCTCCACCACAACCTCCACCATGGCCTCCACACCAACCTCCACCACAGCCTCCAGACCAACCCCCACCAGGGCCTCCACCATAACCAACCTCCAACACAGCCTCCACACTAACCTCCACCACAGCCTCCACCACAACCTCCACCATGGCCTCCACACCAACCTCCACCACACAAACTTCCACCACAACCTCCAACACAGCCTCCACCATGGCCACAGCAACCTCCACCACAGCCTCCACCACAACCTCCACCATGGCCTCCACACCAACCTCCACCACACAAACCTCCACCACGGCCTCCACACCAACCTCCACCACAGCCTCCACCACAGCCTCCAGACCAACCTCCACCACAAACTCCATCACAGCGTCCACCACGGCCTCTACCACAACCTCCACACCAACTTCCACAAACATCCACGAACATCCATGGACATCCACAGACACTCACAAATATTTACAGACATTCACAGACGTCCACAGACGTCCACAGACGTCCACAGACATTCACAGACCTCTGTGACTTCCACAACCCAGCACAACCCTCCGCGATGTCCAACAACTTTCACAACAACTGCTACAACCTTCCTGTGACTCTCACCTTCAGGGGGAGATGAGAGAGACCAGTATCTTAGTGGAACTAACATGGCTGTAAATTTCTGTTTTTGCTTCAATTACACATCTGCCCCCTCTTCAGCAAGCAGCCCCCTCCTCAAACATGGTGCTGTGACTGGACCCCCCTGAGGAGGGTAGTGTTGTCACAATAAATACATTTAATTTCGGCACTGATGAATTACACTGCTTCAGATGTTCTTATTCATTTTCCTTAAAAAAGTTCAAAACCCTGTCAAATGCCATTATTGTGCTTTATTTAACATTTTCAGCCAAAACAAAATTTGTCGGGAAAAAAAGTATGAAAGTGATTGCATTGTAGGTGAAATGACAACAATCTGTGCTAAAACCACAACAACGGTGTAACCTATAATCATTAATCTATAATTATTAACCTATAATCATTAATCTATAATCATTTCCCTATAATCATTAACCTATAATCTGTAACCTATAATCATTCACCTATAATCATTAACCTATAATCATTAATCTATAATCTGTAACCTATAATCATTAACCTATAATCATTCACCTATAATCATTCACCTGTAATCATTAACCTATAATCATTCATCTATAATCATTCATCTATAATCATTAGCTGTGTAGTGATGTACGTGTGCATTAATTCATTTCTGTAGTGGGTGAAAGGGGTGTTATGATGACTTGTTTGTTAGTTTGTGGCACGTGCAGAGTCTGTCAGAGGTTAGCTGACCTTCTCTCAGACACCGTCATTTACATACGACGTCATGGACAAGACTTTCAGTATTATGTGTCTATGTATTAACGCGTATATTACTACTGTGGAGCAACTTTTCAATCACTTTGTAACACAGGGGAGTTAACACAGGGGAGTTAACTAGTCATGGACTGTCACCTGTTGGTCTTTGAATTCTGTGAAAAAGAGCAATGTGAAGGAGGAGTAACAGGGGCCTCCTGCAGGAGTTCTGCTCAGAACTCCAGATCTGTCACATCCACGGCCTTCGCAGGTCTCCCTCAGCTACACATACAACGTTCTGCACGGCCATGCTCACAAGGCAGCGTTCCCAACACATTGGGTCCGCTCTCAAAAACAATACATAGACATGTTTTCCACCGAACATTCAAAGAACATTCAGCTCATTTTTCTCTCAGAATGTTAACACACATCAGCAGAGCAGTAGCACTGCCACCCGTGAGATGATAATCTCTAAACCCTAACCTCATATTCCACACCCCCACTCTCCTCAGGCCCAACACCCTCTGTCCACCCTCCACCCCCACACAGAGAGATGACATCACAGGCAAAGGAATGTGTGTGGTGTGTGTGTGTGGGGGGGGGGGGGGGGGCTGATGGCAAATCATGAACAGAGAGAGAGAGAGAGGGAGGGGGAGAGAGAGAGAGAGAGGGAGAGAGAGAGAGAGAGAGAGAGAGAGGGCAGCTTCCTGCTGGGATCAGGTCTAATTAAGCCTAGAACAACAACCAAAGCCCTGTTGCTTTCACTGGGCTGAATCCTCATCATTCAGGCGTCCTGCTCCACTTCCCCTGGACTGGCTCCGAGATTCAGACCCGCAGCCAGCCCAGAGGTCCACACAGGGGACCAGGGCCTGCACACGCCTGACTCACACGGCCGAGATGAGCAAATAAACAGACCAATCAATCAATCAATAAATGAGTACACAGGTAAACAAAACAAAAAGAAAGAAAGACAGAAAACGAATGAATGTATGAATGAATCAGTGAATGAACAAACAAACAGACAAACAAATGAAGAAATGAATGAATAAAAGTGTTTGAATGTGAGGTGGGAAGCCTGAATATGGGTCCATTTGCTCCAAATGCTATGAATCATGAATCTCTGAATCACACTTTAATTCAACACACATGAATCATGAATCTATAAATCACATTTCAATTCAACACACAGGTCACATGATCCCCTGATTCTGCCCTGAGCCCTGCGCTGACAGAGCAGAGGTGAGACACCTTCAGTCACTGACAGAGCAGAGGTGAGACACCTTCACCCACTGACAGAGCAGAGGTGAGACACCTTCAGTCACTGACAGAGCGGAGGTGAGACACCATCACCCACTGACAGAGCGGAGGTGAGACACCTTCACTCACTGACAGAGCGGAGGTGAGACACCTTCAGTCACTGACAGAGCGGAGGTGAGACACCTTCACTCACTGACAGAGCGGAGGTGAGACACCTTCAGTCACTGACAGAGCGGAGGTGAGACACCTTCACCCACTGACAGAGCGGAGGTGAGACACCTTCACTCACTGACAGAGCGGAGGTGAGACACCTTCACCCACTGACAGGAATTATCGTCTTTTTCAACAGCACTGGGGGCACATAAGAGCTGAGCTTTGGTTTGGACGGTCCACCAAACACAGATGAACTAACAGATGGTCACATACAGACAATGAGAGAGACAGAAAGTTAAAAGAAGAGCTAAACCCACAGGACTGTGTTGACAGCTGTGTTGGAAAGTTTCACATCACATGCTGTAAAAGTTATTTGGGTGTCAATTCTTTAGCCTCTGGTCCGTGCGCCAGAGAGCCACTCGGCATGAGGGTTCGTCTGGTCATTATTCTGGCCAATAATCTGACCCCATCTTCATCATTTTTCCAACATAATGTCGTAAAGTAATTTTATTGGCTATCGCCAGTCCCACCCCCCTCACATATACCACTCACGCATATATGACCACTCACGTGTACACGACCGCTCACGCATACATGACCACTCACGCACATGCGACCACTCACGCATACGTGACCACTCTCTGTTCTCATCATTGTTTCCGGTTCAAGTTGTTGGTACTCCATTAATTAAATGACCTCACTCCGTTTATCAAATCAAAATAACTCCGACATCTACATCTTCCTGGCTGATTTATTGTCTCTCTGCGGACAAAGTGGATGAGTGGGGAAATGATCCCACTTTTAGCTACTCAGCCATATATACAGCTTGACTTAAAGACAAACTTATTGATACGAACTCAAATCAAATCAGATCTATATCTGAAACCACCTAGCAACCTAGAACCTCTATATATTAACTCCTCTAAACTGTAAACAAATCATATACTGTAAATAACTTTATGGACCATTGAATCTGGTTACCCTGGACTCATTTTATACTGTAAATATGTCTGTTCCATGTGCTGGCCAGAGGAGGATGGGTTCCCCCTGTTGAGTCTTGGTTCCTCCCAAGGATTCTTCCTCCTATTCGCTTCGTTAGGGACTTTTTCCCTGCCACTGTCATCTTGGGCTTGCTCACTGGGGGTTTAGGCACTGATCTCTGTAAAACTATTTGGAGACCATTTTTGATTGTAAAACGTGCTATACAAATAAACATGGACTTTTCTCCTCTCTGTCTCACCACCTATGCTAGGGTTTGTGTGTAAGGGTGACAGGGGTCTGTGTGTAAGGGTGACAGGGGTCTGTGTGTAAGGGTGACAGGGATGATTGTAAGGGTGACAGGGGTCTGTGTATAAGAGTGGTCATTTCTGTATGATGTGAGGAAAAGTCTTCTGATCAGATCCTCAAACTGATTCCATCTGACAAGTAAAACTGGGCTTCCCTGGGGCAAGAGAATGATACAGAGTCAGAGAGAGAGAGAGAGAGAGAGAGAGAGAGAGAGAGAGAGAGAGAGAGTTTAAAGGCCAGGGGCATGTCCAGAGTCAGAGGAAGAAAGTCCAGTGAATTTGTCAGTTTGTATTTACTCAAGTATCTTCAACACCCCTTATCTCTCTCTCTCTCACACACACACACACACACACACACTCTCTCTCTCTCTCTCTCTCTCTTTCTCTCTCTCTCTCTCTCTCTCTCTCTCTCTCTCTCTCTCACTCTCTCTCTCTATCACTCGCTGGCTGCAAACATGCTGATTGGAGGGTAGAGATCAAACTTCTGTAAAAGGAGCTGCCCTTTAATCTAAGGATGAAGAGGTCACAGTACAAAACTAAAACATGTGTGACCTCTTGACCCCCACTGACCAGAACTGTAAGCAAGAACCATAGGGACTTGCATGCGGTTGAGAGGGATGTGACTGGTGTTTTGCCCAAACTAAACAAACTCAAAGGAAACTTCCGATAGATACTTCCAAAGTCAAACACAATTTAAGCCAAAGTTGAGCTGCAAGTCATCACAGAAACTTTTAGCTCTGCTCCCCATCAATGGGAAGACGCACAAAGAAAGCTCTTTAGAAGAAAACACATCATTTTCACATCAACTTTAGTAACACTTGCTTAGGACACTTTTTGACTGATGTAATATGGGAGTGTAGAAATGCCTTAGACCTGTCTAGGCTTCACATGGCCCCTTTAACTGGCATACTAGAATGGGAACGGGATGAGTTTCTAGACAAATGTACAAACAGTTTGACAAGAGGCAGAGAGGGGTAGAGTATAAGTACCATTCAGGAAAAAGAATAATTTCTGTTCTTATGACTGAACTATATTTAGACATATTCTTCCATGACTCTCATGTGCTGGCATTCATGCTCTCTCTCCACTGTTTCACTATAATAACCTGGGCCACACCAGCCCCACTCTAACCATACTCTCCACTGTTTCACTATAATAACCTGGTCCACACCAGCCCGACTCTAACCATACTCTCCACTGTTTCACTATAATAACCTGGTCCACACCAGCCCGACTCTAACCATACTCTCCACTGTTTCACTATAATAACCTGATTCACACCAGCCCCACTCTAACCATACTCTCCACTGTTTCACTATAATAACCTGGGCCACACCAGCCCCACTCTAACCATACTCTCCACTGTTTCACTATAATAACCTGGTCCACACCAGCCCCACTCTAACCATACTCTCCACTGTTTCACTATAATAACCTGATTCACACCAGCCCGACTCTAACCATACTCTCCACTGTTTCACTATAATAACCTGGTCCACACCAGCCCGACTCTAACCATACTCTCCACTGTTTCACTATAATAACCTGGTCCACACCAGCCTGACTCTAACCATACTCCCTATATTCTCTGTCTCTGTCAGTGTGAATATGGTCTGTCTGTGGTCTGTCGGTGTGAATATGTACTGTCTGTAGTCTGTCGGTGTGAATATGTACTGTCTGTAGTCTGTCGGTGTGAATATGTACTGTCTGTAGTCTGTCAGTGTGAACATGTACTGTCTGTGATCTGTCAGTGTGAAGATGATCTGTCTGTGGTCTGTCAGTGTGAATATGTACTGTCTGTGGTCTGTCAGTGTAAAGATGGTCTGTCTGTGGTCTGTCAGTGTGAATATGTACTGTCTGTAGTCTGTCGGTGTGAATATGTACTGTCTGTAGTCTGTCAGTGTGAATATGTACTGTCTGTAGTCTGTCAGTGTGAATATGTACTGTCTGTAGTCTGTCAGTGTGAACATGTACTGTCTGTAGTCTGTCGGTGTGAATATGTACTGTCTGTAGTCTGTCGGTGTGAATATGTACTGTCTGTAGTCTGTCAGTGTGAATATGTACTGTCTGTAGTCTGTCGGTGTGAATATGTACTGTCTGTGGTCTCTCAGTTTGAATATGTACTGTCTGTGGTCTGTCGGTGTGAATATGTACTGTCTGTAGTCTGTCAGTGTGAATATGTACTGTCTGTAGTCTGTCGGTGTGAAGATGTACTGTCTGTAGTCTGTCGGTGTGAAGATGTACTGTCTGTAGTCTGTCGGTGTGAAGATGTACTGTCTGTAGTCTGTCGGTGTGAATACGTACTGTCTGTAGTCTGTCAGTGTGAATATGTACTGTCTGTAGTCTGTCGGTGTGAACATGTACTGTCTGTAGTCTGTCGGTGTGAATATGTACTGTCTGTAGTCTGTCGGTGTGAAGATGTACTGTCTGTGGTCTGTCGGTGTGAATATGTACTGTCTGTAGTCTGTCGGTGTGAATATGTACTGTCTGTAGTCTGTCGGTGTGAATATGGTCTGTCTGTGGTCTGTCGGTGTGAATATGTACTGTCTGTAGTCTGTCGGTGTGAATATGTACTGTCTGTAGTCTGTCAGTGTGAACATGTACTGTCTGTGATCTGTCAGTGTGAAGATGATCTGTCTGTGGTCTGTCAGTGTGAATATGTACTGTCTGTGGTCTGTCAGTGTAAAGATGGTCTGTCTGTGGTCTGTTGGTGTGAATATGTACTGTCTGTAGTCTGTCAGTGTGAATATGTACTGTCTGTAATCTGTCGGTGTGAACATGTACTGTCTGTAGTCTGTCGGTGTGAAGATGTACTGTCTGTAGTCTGTCGGTGTGAACATGTACTGTCTGTAGTCTGTCGGTGTGAACATGTACTGTCTGTAGTCTGTCAGTGTGAATATGTACTGTCTGTAGTCTGTCGGTGTGAAGATGTACTGTCTGTAGTCTGTCGGTGTGAACATGTACTGTCTGTAGTCTGTCGGTGTGAATATGTACTGTCTGTAGTCTGTCAGTGTGAATATGTACTGTCTGTAGTCTGTCAGTGTGAATATGTACTGTCTGTAGTCTGTCGGTGTGAAGATGTACTGTCTGTAGTCTGTCGGTGTGAACATGTACTGTCTGTGGTCTGTCAGTGTGAATATGTACTGTCTGTAGTCTGTCAGTGTGAATATGTACTGTCTGTAGTCTGTCGGTGTGAATATGTACTGTCTGTAGTCTGTCAGTGTGAATATGTACTGTCTGTGAAAATGGACTCCTTACACGTACATTACTCTGTCATCTCTCCCTTTGTTGCGCTGATGGCACCTCTAGATCAGAAAATACATGTGAATAACCTTGTTTCTGACAAAATCCTCGACTCCTCATTCAAACAAATTACCAGGCATTTCTTTCAACATATACTTAATCAAAGATCTTTCAGCAGCAGGATGCTGAATGAATGGCATAGCAGTATGACTCTTAAAATAGTCACAAAGACCTGATCCAATAGCTTAAACTGCTTCACGGCAGCTGTGTATTTAACTACGTTGTCAGTCCCCCTTATCCCCGTTTTTCCCCTTCTGACACTTAGCAAGGATCAGTGAAGAACAGCTCACAAAGAATGGTACATGTTGTTTAGAGAATGGTACATGTTTAAGGAATGGTACATGCTGTTTAAAGAGGTTTCACCATTGCTAAAATGAAGAGATCTCCAGATCTCCTTCAGGAGGTTAACGGGTGACAAAGTAAAGATCCTGGACCCTTTTAAGCTGTGTGTGCCGTCTCAACTTCATCTCATTAATTAAGCAAATGGCTATTTCTCATATTTGTAGTGCACTGTAACACAAGGAAAAGTGGTATAGCAACACAACTTTAGGTATATCAACATTTGATGCCACACCGAAATAGTACATATGCAATCGTGAAAGTTTCTTTTGATTCACGAGTTACCAAAAGTTCTTCTCAAGCCACCCGCGGCGCCTCTCTAACAAGCGGCAGTCTATTGATTGCGTATCGCCAGAAGCGTCTATGAGAAAAATCAGGCGACAGTGACTAAAACTCGATATGTCTACAGTTAAACAGACCAGTGCAGTGTGCCATTGAGGGAAACCGTGTTACCTTGAAAACTTCGTATTAACCTTTGGTCAACGAGGAACTATTATCTTTACGATTATGTCATTATCTTAACATGTCAGGTGTATAGGCGTATAGGCCACAGCAAGTCCACGTCTATAAACTTACTGAGCCTATGGGAAAGATATTTCATACGACAGTTCCGGCAGTCCATGCCATGTACCAAGTTGAAGGTTATTCTTACTACCATTACCATTCCGTGAAAGCGGAGACATGTTTTCAAGCGCAACGAAACACGATAATTTGAGAAAGCTCACTTGTATGTGAACCAGCTGACCACAAAGAGGAGGCATTTGCACTTTGTACTCAAAAATTTACCTCACCTCTTGCTGACATGACGTGGTGTGAAAGCAGTAGATTTTCCTCGCGGAGAGATGATGACGTTCAGAAAATATGTGTCTTCTGTCTAGAATTCAGTTATGTCTGACTGTTCTCAATAAGTCAGCGACACACAGCTTCCTCGTCCAACTGACATTCGTGTTAGCAGTATTCTAGTGATGGGCATTAGTAACTGTGTTACTATACTGACGAGAGAATAACGGGAGCCAAGGCTGGACCCACCACAATGGGCGTGCCCAAGATAAACGCATGCTTGGTCTTCGTGAATCAAATTGCTTAGTGATATGGAATCAACCTATTCTCCAGCCTCCGTAATGGTAACGTTATACAACGGCGTTAACCGTGTTAGGCTAAGAGTTGCAGAGACTCAGAGACTTAGCAGCGACGAAATCTGAAGTGGTACGGGGGCTCTGCCGCCTGCCGCTGCTGCGTTCCCTAATGTTATGAAAGTAGCTGTCAAACGGGGTAAACGAAAGACATTATTTTATAAACTCTGCATGGGACTAATATCGAGAAATATTTCATACCGCACCGAGGACATATCATTGAATCAGATTCATAGAACACTTAAAAGAAAATAGAGTCGTTTAAAGAAATCAGCAGTATTAAATTATATTTTATTATGACTTATATTTGATCCGTTTCCCCATACTTACAACAAAAAAGTAACAGTCAAACACTTTGCCGTCTGGGTTTAGACAAGGCTGTAAACTAGATGACAGCGCCACATTGTGGCTGGTAAACATTTCACAGAACTCTAGTATCATCGTTCGTCACTACAGCAAAAATCTAAATCGTCTATCACTGACCACCGTGAGGAAAGCACAGATTACAGAAAATAGATCAAGATCAGTTTTTACACGCATGGAATTTGTTGGTCCAGTGTCATTAGCTACCACTTTAAACACAGTCACGAACAAAAACCTCAAATGTGGATCTCGCATCGAAATATTTTAATGAATATCTGAATATCTTCCACACTGTCAGATGTAGTCATTTGATCATCCGAAAAAGAAAATGTATTAAAAAACTGTATTAGAAGTCATTCCGAATGTGTGATATCGCTCCCATTTCATTCTGTTGTAGTCATTTGATCATCCGAAAAAGAAAATTTATTAAAAAAAAACTGTATTAGAAGTCACTCCGAATGTGTGATATCGTTCCCATTTCATTCTGTTGTGGTTTCAGTTTTTAAAAAATGCATGAAAAAAAACATTAAACGTTTCCCCAGAAATGATCACAAACGCCTTACGGACTAGACTGCACACCTTCGGTCATTTTTACCCATTCATTTAATTATGTATCATTCGATCGTTTATGTGTCCCTTTTTCCATTTCCACGTTTCGCATTTTACGTCACTTTTCGCCAAGGTCTTCTTTCACATGCAGCATATCGACTAAAACTTGTTAAAGATTTGCTTTGCATTGCTTTGCTTTGACTGGCTTCCTGGAGATTTTTAAAGAACTACATTTCCCTTCGACACTTTGACGTCATCCACGAGTACTTCCCCATAACTGAGAGCATGGCTGCGCACGGTGCAGCGCACAATATGTCGTTATCCAAATTGCAGTCTTTAAATGGAATTTTTGCTGTATATAAAAAGAAAGGACCCACGTCGGCTGACGTTTTAAATGCATTAAAAGAGAAACTTTTAAAAGGTACTTCGTTTATTTTCTTTGTATTCCATGTTGTCCACACGTGCGGTTTAGCTACATTTTAAAAATTCATTGCCATTGTTAACGCTGACAAACAATAAACCTCTAAATTGTGAAAACCTTCTTCGAACAAATACTTTCCTGTCCGTGAGCAGACTCAGTTCTCTGTTCCCTTTCTGAATAATATGTTATGTCTGTAACAGAGGCAGGGGTGGCGAATCCCAACCCGCGTAAGAGGAAGAAACAAGCACTGAAACTCGGCCATGGGGGAACGTTAGACAGCGCAGCCTCTGGGATCCTTGGTACTGTCTTGTCCGTGTGCTTCAGTTAATGTTATCACCAGTCTGAGATACAGCAATGACCGTACATGCGAGATCACCGAAATCTCGACACAACTGTAAACCTTGTCATTATTTTGTCAATTCATATTTTTCAGTTGTAGGAATTGGTGATGGGACCAAGATGCTCACCACCATGCTAGCAGGGTCAAAGGTGAGTGTGTCTTAAGATCGAACTCTGATTAAATTTGGATGAATTGCTCTCTTTCATAATTCTGTGTCTTCCTAGAAATACACAGCTGTTGGAGAGCTAGGGAAGGCCACAGACACTCTTGATGCCACAGGGAATGTTGTAAAGGAGCAGAGCTATGGTAAGGTCTTTTCCTGCATCATTACCCTAGCACTTTGAATAGGAGATTGCATTCACTGACCCTGAATCTGGGTCTCTCATACCAAAGAGAACAGTACTCTCACCATAAATGTTCCAGAGCACATTGCAGTATATGTCACTGAATTGTGTGCAAACAGCCTACAGGAAGTGGTGTGTGTCTGAGTTGGCCATGGTCTGTCCTTAGACTCATAGAATCACTAATGATTGTGCCGTGAATCCATGAACAGTCTTAAAAGTCCTAAATATGAAGACAGGATCAGTCCTGAGAAGTGCTCTCTTTCTCCATTACTTAAACTGTCCAATAGGGGAACAGTTGAGGAGCTGTTCTGTCAGATATTTCTCCTCTCTGATTCAGGTTAACTTTCTTGCTGAAAATCCTGCTTCATAGTTGTGAAGGTGGCCTTGCTGGACCGGGCTGATGTGTTTGTGTTGTTGTGCAGATCATATCAGCAGGCAGGACATGGAGGAGAAGCTGAGACACTTCACTGGAGACATCCTGCAGGTTCCTCCGCTGTGCGTCTCTCCGACCCCCCCCCCCCCCCCCCGCACAGCCACCCTGCTCAGCTGAATCATGTAGTCAAACAGCTGACAGATGAAAAGACACTCAGATACGCTGTGCCTCCTTCCAGAAAGAAAGTGTTTTTTACTGTGGGTCCAAACGCAAAAGACTAGTAACACCTGTCATGTAAATAATGCCTCCCTGTGGGTGAATCTCAGAGAGGTCTTGCACAGCCACCTGCAGTGTTGGGTGAGAATGCCTCATGGCTGTATCAGTCCAACCAAATATCCAGTGTTGGGTGAGAATGCCTCACGGCTATAAGTGTGGGTGAGAATGCCCCATGGCTGTAAGTGTTGGGTGAGAGTGCCTCATGGCTGCAAGTGTTGGGTGAGAATGCCTCATGGCTGTAAGTGTTGGGTGAGAATGCCTCACGGCTGTAGTCAGCGTAGGCCACCCTACTTCGCGTGGAGTTCTTTGCCTGCGACTGGCTCATTCGTTTTCTGGACAGCCCGTCGGGCATTACCCCATACTTCACAACAACTTAGAGATTTCTGATGAATTTATGTTTGAAAGAAAAAAAAGACAGACGAAAGTCGACTTGAACTAAAACAAACAGCTGGTGACTTTACATGTCTGAGGTTCTGTGAGAAATCCTTTTTCAAAAGGTTATAAACAATGTGTACGTTTTGTCATTGAGTAATTGAGTTACTTTTAAGTTTTTACTGAGTTGACAATTATTTCAAAACATCCTCTTACAGTGTGGTTTTATGCCTTTTTCTGATTTTTAACTGCGATATGTTTTTTTGACCAAATCGTGCAGCCCTAATTCGAACAGATGAAATAAACTGTCATAGTTACTACTTAACCACTGATCACATTTGCTGTGCATCCATTGCTTATATGAGAATGATGCTAATCATAGACTTTTGAATTTGTAGTTACTCTGCCCTGAAAAAGGATGGCAAACGCCTCTCTGTTCTCCTAAAACAAGGTCATGAGGTGGAGGCGAAGCCCGCTCGTCCAGTTAAGGTCTACAGTCTGACATTAAAGGAGTTCAGCCCTCCGCACTTCACTCTGGGTCAGTGCTTCACAGAGACTGTACCATCAACAAACAGTTTCATTCAAATCCCACATATAGCTCTGATTTTCTGTGCTACTAAAAAGTCTATGCTAATGCACGTCATAATTCAACTGTCTCACAGTTTCTGACTAAAAGACTTTTGTTTGGGTTTTGTTTTTACAGATGTTGAATGTGGTGGGGGATTTTATGTCAGAAGCTTAGTTGATGACCTTGGAAAAGGTAGGAACCAATAAACAAATTGAAATAGTTGAACTATATTATATTGTATTGTGGTGTTGTGTTGTGTTGTGTTGTGTTGTGTTGTGTTGTGTTGTGTTGCGTTGTGTGTTGTGTTGCGTTGCGTTGCGTTTGTGTTGTGTTGTATTGTGTTGTGTTGTATTGTGTTGCTGTATCTCTGCATGACATCTTGTGTCTCCACCCTCAGCCTTGTCGTGCTGTGCCCACGTTTGTGAGCTGATCCGGACCAAACAGGGCCAGTTCACTCTGGATCAGCACGCGTTACACGAGGACCGCTGGACCCTGCAGGACATCAGCCAGTCTCTGCAGTGCAGCCCGGCGTCCATGGCCCAAGAGAAAAACGGCAAGAAACCGAACACAGACAACAGTTCTTCTCAGGCTGGCGCACAGGAGGATGGAGAAACATCGCAGCAGTAATCAACTCACATCAGAACTGACGTTCTCCACTAAGGAGCTGTACCACCAGGTCTGCGGTCTGGTCCCAGTCTAGCGTGTCACTCAGACCACCCATGCCTGCGCTGATCTTTGGCCGTGTGGTATGGTTCTGACGGGTCCATACTCAGGACCAGGGATATTGAGGGTGGCATAAAAGCCACCGCCCAGACGCGAACACTCTGGAAAGAATCCGAGCTCCTCTCAATAATACAAGGTCCACTTTACTGACTGTTCTCTAATAATGACTTTGATTGGACTTTGTTCTGATCCAGGGTTAGAACCACAGAGCTTTGATCCATTTTTTCCCAAGCATTGCTGGCCTCTTATTGGTTCCCTATATCACAACATTTGAATGTCAGCGTGCCAGCTGATTGGCTGGTTGGATCCGGATTGGTGATGAGTGACAGTGTTTTTTGAATGTTTTCATTTGAAAAAAGCGCACTGCAGCCTTCAGTTAGTGATCTAAGTTAAAACGCGTAGAAAACAGAAATTTCAGCTGTAAATGTTTTTTCTTGGTTAGCCTTTAGAAGGCAATTATTTTGGGTCCTGGAAGAGGATCTATTTCTTCATCGCCACTCTTCAATAAACTTATTAAAGTTATGCACCATTGTGGCCTTAGGTCATGTTCCTTTTTAACATATTATTTACAAATATCAAATTTACCTTTTCAGTTTGTACAGTTAAAATATGCATCAGTGACCTAATCTGACTGATCTGAGAGGCTCAGGGCTCAGTGAGGATGTGTTGTACCACTGAGGTTTTATTAACGGTGTTGTGAATGTCCCCCCCCCCCCCCCCCCGTGACTCAAGGGCCTCCTCAGCGTTGGACTGCATAAGGCTTTTAGTGCTGGGTTTGAACTGGAAGATGAAATCCACAGAATGGGAAAAACTCGACACAGCCCAGAATAGCTGCTCCTCCCTATGGTTTTCCTCAAACACAAACTCCCATGTTTTTTTTATTGCATTATGGGTATTCTGAATGCCATAAAATAGTTTTTTCCCTCCGAATATGACAATTGATGTTAAGATTTCAACAGTGAGAAAATAACTATCAGTTCCCGCTGGAAATAATGACCAAGCTTAATCCAGCCTAATCCCCAGCCGTAGCCACACCTCAGCGCGCGCCTGTGTCGAGCTCCTGGACCCTTTCTCCCGTCACTCGTCGCAGCGTCGAAAAGATTAATTTCACCCAATTTATTTGAGTATACGTGTAACCATGTGGTGTCGACGAAGGACATCTGATTCCAAAAAAAATCAAGTGAGATTTCCATCCTAAAGGACAATGTTTCGCCCACGATTGTAGTTGCAATTATTTATTAATTAATTACTTAATGTTGCTGGCGATGCGCAATGAATAAAGAGAACGTTGTGAATAAACGATATGAATTGTTTATTTCTTTATTTGTGTCACTGAATGGCGTGGACGAGCGTTAAGATAGACATATATCGGTGCAAAGACGAAATCTTTATTAAAAATAGTTTTAAAATCATTTCGGTGCAGCACCCCCAGCTCTGATTATTGCTCTCCATCAAATAAGGATGAACAAAACAGCGACATTTTAAATGGCAGATGAACCTGTTTTCCGGTACTTACATTTAGTTTGAGTCCACTTTCTTACGCAATTTGGAAACAGCACAGTGTATCGAAAGTTTCTCAATTATGAACTGATAATATATTTTTAATTCATGCACTGCTCATTATGTAAAACAGAACGACCCTGTGATACAGAGCACACAATTTACACAGAGTTCCACAGATGATGTCTTTCCTTTCTTCTTTTGAAATAAATTTTACGGGCAATTCCTTTTTTTCAAATCTTCAGAAACGTCAGAAAAATAAAAATACTGCGACGACCAAACCGCATCGCCCTGCTGTCTCTTTAAATGCTTGCAGTACTCAGTGAGCGTGCGCAGAGTTCTCTGTTGAGTTTTCTCCAACCTGAGGAACAGCCAGCGATCCCATCGCTGCCGATGGCCAGTCCCGGACCTTCACATTAGGAATGGACGTTAAAGCCACCTCGAGACGTTGACTCTGAGTTTTTAATCTCGTGGATGAAAAGGAACTTTTGCACGAAAAGCCGAGGCGAATGTGCTACCGCGTTTCGGGAGTTCGGCCTGAAAAACATGACAAATACAGAGAAATATCTGGCATTGCCAAATCCCTCAACGCTACGGATAACACCAGCAACAGCATACATGTTATTGACTCTTGATGTAAACGTACCGTGGTTCTAGATTTCAGTTTGAAAAGACCAGCACCTCTGTTATCCCGCAGATTGTAAGGACACGGTTAACGAGGTTTGGTGGTGCATATAGTTAAATCACACGAGGATAGGGCTTTAAAATAGAGCCATCAACCAGTCTGGAAGCGAGTTGAGTGTTTACGGTATAAAATGGCTGCTGAGGGGGTCTTTAGGAAGAGGCAGAACATGTTGGAAAATATGGTGTAAATGTTTTAAAAGTATGTCCACATGATTCAGTGATAATTTGGAACAATGCGACGCACCCCAAATTTTGATTCTATCTTACGCTACTGGGAATTTTCCACCAGTAACTGCAGGAGGTAACGGAGGAAATTCCTTCTCTTGTTCGAAACACAATGAGGCCGTGGGTTATCTGTTAACGTTACACTCAGATTATGTGCTTCAACTGCTATCAGTATCTTCTGATTAATTCTTCGATGGAGTTCGCTACCGTCTATATGGATAGCAAGAATTGCGGATCGCTGGATCAATAGGGTATGTCATTCACGGAATGTTCCCGGTTTTAAAGTGAATGAATCCCATCAGCTAATTGAAACAATCTGGGTACCACGAAAGCAGCGACGAATCCCGTTTGAAGGCCTTGTTAACTGTCTCAATCTAACGGGAAAATGGATGGCAGAAAAACGTTTAGGATGGAACTGCTTCCTTTCGGGCATAGCGTTTTCACCGGCTCTGGACCGCAAAGTGTCAACAGATATTTATTCGTTTGCGTAGTGTTCTACCTGGTGCTTGTCACCGACGCCTCTCTCCACAAAGCCTGTGAGAAAAACTGTCTTTCTGGGAAATGCGTTAACGGATCCTGTGTCTGCGACCGGGGATGGGTAGGAGACCAGTGTCAACATTGTCAGGGACGATTCAAGTGAGTAACGCTACTGTTACAGTGTGTTCTTTTGTCTGTACTGACAGCGTTTTAATGGTAACATGTAGGTAACGCCCGAGTCATACTCCTCCACAGAGCCCCTGCATGTCTCTGTTTCACGCACATACCAACGCATACCATTGTTCGTGTAATCTGAAATGTATGTCTGTAGTATATGATATGTTGCGCACTATTCACAGTTTCTGTTAACCTTGTCAAGTGAACGATAACTGTGAATCACTAAAATATCATACGATATTGCCCTGAGCCGTCGAAAATATTTTCTTGCTCGTGAGTGGCCATCTGCCTCTGTACTGGTGAACTAGAATACATTCCTGTTATCTGGAATTGACACTTTTTGGTAATTAAATAGATGGACGTAACCCGTTTTAAATTCATTGTAATTGTATGTTGGCAGTGGTACTGATGGGACCATTAAATCCAGTCCTCTGTCGGCTGTGCCCATGTGTACAGGGCCCAGCCGAAAGAGAACAGTGTACCTGTACATTGACGTGCTGCTACATTCAATGCTATATTTGTTCCACAGACATTAAAGTCCTTTCTCATCACTCAGTTTAACAGTTTCTAATCAGTGTCTTTGAACTCATGGTCTCTGGAATTTTATCCTGAGAAACTTAGAAAAAAAGGTTGAATTAAAACAAAATTTTGCGTTTAGACCAGAATTTTCTCTGATATTTGAAGTCTGTTTGAACTTTCTCAGGATTTGCTTTTGAAGCAGTACTTAGTCTAGATGAGTGATGTTTTCCATATGCCTGCATATTGGTAATTTGATGGTTATTAGCAGTAGGCGATTTGTTATTTTTTTAACGGGGGAATGGCCCAATGGTCACTGACACTACTCTATAGAGTATATAGGGGGATGGCAGGTTAACAAGGGGGATGCATTTTGGTCATTTTGCTAACACAGGGCATGGGAACCCCCCCCCCCCCCCCCCCCCCCCCATCCTCCTACAAATCGCCTACTGGTTATTAGTTTTAACATGTAATGTACATTCTTTCTTTATTGTCAAAAATGAGACCGTGTTAAATACTTTTTGTCCCAGTTTTGTGTTAAAGTCAGACGCGTGAGATTGGAACCATTTAGACTGGTAATTTCAGTATGTGGCCGGTATAATCTACTTAGGGATCGTCTGTAAGCCAGACGGTGAAGTCACCAGATGCTCCTGACAGAATCATGCCTGATTAAAAAGTGATCGTTCTGATCCATAGGAGGTGAAAGCAAACCAACCTGTGGGTATTTTATCTATGTCCTCTGGATTCAGTTTTCTCTCTCGCCACACCAGACATTTCATACGTTTGACCATTTTCATAAAAGTTCACTTTCATCAAAACAGGTACCTGCACTCCACAGCTAGAACAGAGGTTTTCCATCCCGTGTCTCTGTGGCTGAGTCATGTGTGTGATAGTCACAGACAGTGTGCCTGTACTGCACTGTATGGAAAACAGTCAGTGTGAAGTAAACCAGAGTGTGTGTGGAAGTGATGTGTATGTAGTATATCAACACGTGCAGGTGACGTGTTTGTGTGTGTGTGTGTTTGTTTAGTACGTGTGTGTGTGTGTGTATGTGTAGTGTATCTGAGTGTGGTGTATTTATGTTTGTGTTTAGTACATGTGTATGTGAATATAGTGTGTGTGTGTGTTGTGTATATGAGTGTGGTGTGTGGGTGAACACACACTGAATTAAGTTTCAAGTTTATTTAGAGCCCAGTATCACTGTTTACAGTCTCAAAGGGCTATACATGCCCACAACAAACAAAACAGGATGGCACCCCCAGACTTAATCCTCATGGGGGGCAAGAAAAAACTCCCCAAAAACCCAGGTGTAACAGGAATAACAGGAAAAAAATGGGAGAAATCTTGAGCAGGACCACAGAGAGAGGAGACCCCTTCATGGCCAGACAGGTGTGCAATAGGTGCTGACCTAGCGGCCAATTACAATTTCAAGTAAATACAATCAGATCACAAACAAAGGGGATGGCGATGCAGACAGGAGGCTGACAGGGGGATGAAAGATGATAACACCAGGATGGATCAGTCCAGAGGGCAGGAGGAGTCAGGATCACTGGTATCTCAGGAGTAGCATGTGTGGCTCGACAGAGAGAGAGAGAGAGAGACATTGTTAGATGTTCATTTCCACATAATGGTTAAGGGACAATGTACATCGTGTGTCGAGTGTAGGCAGGGACTCTGGCAAGACTAGCTGTTACAGCATAGCTAAAAGGGAGAGCTAGAAGGTAACACGGACATGAGGGCACTCTGGGACACAAGGCAGCCACCCACTCCACCGTCAACAGACCTGAGGGAACATGGTAGAGTGGGGAGGGCGACAGCATCCAAACATCCCGGTTCACCAAACACTCTATGCTCGGGAACCCTCCAGATCTGCTCCTTCACCTAGTAAAGAGCTATTGGCAAAAGGCTTGACTAAACAGATAAGTTTTCAGCCTTGACTTAAACATTTAGACTGTGTCTGAGTCTGGAACACTAAAAGAATGGAAGACCGTCCAGTCAGGGAAGAGAGAGCAGGAGGTCTGTGCTGATCAGACAGACACAGTCAGGCTGTTGCCCTCAGCCTGGTGTGAGGCTGCATTTTGGGACCATTTGTTGGTACACTGTCACGCTCAGTAGATGCTGAGTTGATTGGTCAGTTGAACCAGTGCGTAGATGCAGTGAGCAGCATGGCTCCCTGCTGGTTTCACTCTGGGCCGTTGTCACAGTTGTAGAGGGACGGAGGAGAATCATAATGGTGAACTGCATTAGAAATAGGCTCCACTCCACAAACTGCTCCACTGACAGATGAGTGTCGCTGAGTCAGCAGGGACTGGGTGAGGCCGGTCTTATACACATATGTGGCTAATAGGGATGTAATGATCCATTGATACGATCAGCGATTCGGTTATAGAGATTCAGCGATTCCATTCAGTGCGATGTGATGCGATGCAATCTGATACAGTGATAACATTTGTTTAACGTAGACACTCATTGTCCTTCCGTCTGATAAAATCCAAACGTCCTCCAAAGTTTAGATTTTAGATTTGATGCTAACGTTTACCGTCTATGAGACAATGCTAATGTTAGTGTGGTAAAAGGTAAAAGGTCAACGCGAGATGCTGTGCAGATTTATTAGCGAATGAGGGGCGATCGTTATTATTTTGAAAGTAATGTGACTTGTGACGTTAGATCAGTGAGGCTTCTGCAGCAACTTTGTTTTTACTAAACTAGAATTAGCAGCAAAGCTTCAGTGAACCGATTCATAACTTTAGAATCCGGCCATCAACCGGTTCATGGTACATTTAGATTGATCCAGGGGTCCGCTTATAAATGTAGTCGCACCGGTTTCCGATTCGTATGGTGGCTGAGTATCCTGTGTTTGTGCCCTTTTGACTTGCTGGCCATCACATTCCTGTACACCCAGTACACCAGACAGATATCAGTGAACCCGAAAAGCCAGCTCATTCTGGCCTTGACCATGGGGTCTTCGGAGTTTGTCCAGAGAGTTTTGGACATTTATAACATTATGTATTCTCGATATGAACAGTCATCAGTACATTAGACATCTGTGTATTAGAGTCCCGCCCCACTGCACTGTCTCTCTTCCTGTTTATCCTAATCCCCCTGGACTCCTGTCACCTCCAGGAAGACTGTCACCCCAGGCATTATGGGTGGAGGAGGGCGGGAAACACCTTGGAGGAAGACAGACACACTCATACAAGGCATTCATACTCAAGCATATGAGACACACACACGCACACACACGCACGCACACACACACACACACACAGAAGATGAGGGGGAGAAGAGAGCATTAGAGGGGTGCCAGGATTTAATAAAGCAAATAAAGAATGTAGTGCAGACAGCCCTCAGCACAGCAGTGGCACTGACGTGTAAAAACCCCAGCGACACTGCTGTGTGTGATACACTCGCACTCACGTGATGCACACTGCCATAACACCACCATGACACTGCCATAACACCACCATGACACTACCATGACACTGCCATAACACCACTATGACACTGCCATAACACCACCATGACACTGCCATAACACCACCATGACACTGCCATGATACCACCATAACACCACCATGACACTGCCATAACACCACCATGACACTGCCATGATACCACCATGATACCACCATGACACTGCCATAACACCACCATGACACTGCCATAACACCGCCATGACACTGCCATAACACCGCCATGACACTGCCATAACACCGCCATGACACTACCATGACACCACCATGACACTACCATGACACCACCATGACACTACTGTGTCATTACTGTGTCACTACCATGACCAGAGTTTACTCTAGACTTTTTTTTGATGGCCAATGTGGCCGTTAATATTCCAGAATTCCCGCCATATAGAACAACTACCGGGCATATGTTTTAAATAGCCATATAATAGCCTACATTTAAACAGCAATAAAACACAAAACACAAACACTATGATTCAATAAATGTATTTTATTAAAAGTAGTCAAAACGAATGAACTCTTTGCAAAGTGAACATATAGGCTGCAACAATAAAGTCGCCTTGCTATTGTTCATTAAATAAAGACGTTAGCCTACATTAAATGTATGTCTCTTTGCATTCCAAGCCTGTCAAATTAAATAACTTGAAAACAGGCTAAGAAGCAGTTATGTCTAAAATAAAATAATAGGCTGATCGGTCCGAATTCCTAAACCGTGTTTGTTAAATTCCCTGTCGGTATTATTAAAACTGGTGGAGGGGTGTCTGGTCTGATATTTCGGAGACGGGCTAGTATGCCTAGTCGGGCCAAAGCGCACGGCGCACTATAGGTATTTTATCTCTCACAACGCTGAGTCACATGGCCAGAGTGAATCTCTCATTGTCGTAACATTGCGGCAAAACCAAACTTTTACATAGTTTATATTTAAGTTGTCTTGGCAGCGTATTTTATAGGTCACATAGTATGAGGCTATTTAATATGCTATTAATGAATTTATTTATTTATTTGTTTGGCATATTTCCCACTGGACATTTTGGCCTTTGCTATTTTCATCTGCCAGACAACTACACGTGATACCAGCTAAAAGCCGGCATATACTGACTAACGTAAACCCTGACCATGACGCTACCATGACACTACCATAAAAGTACCATAACACGAATGTGTCACCACCATGACACTACTATGTCACTACTATGACACTACCATGACACTATCATAAGGCTACCATGACACTACCATGTCACTACTATGTGAGCGTCACTGCTGTGCTGAGAATGATCTTCCACACACATCCTATCCAGTCAACAGCAGTCCTGTGATCAGAGACTGACAGTGATGAACAGGGTAGAGGGAGGCTGACAACCTGTGCATGGTACCAGTTGGTCTACAGTCTGTAATTGTACACATATATAGTTTACCAATAAGGCTGCTATACCTCATAAAATGGGCAGTGAGTGTTTAGGTCTGAGACAGGTGTTTGTAATCAAACACAGGGTGAATATATAATATCTATTGTATGGCGTATAGGGTATAGGGTATAGTGTATAGGGTATGGTGTATAGGGTATAGTGCATAGGGTATAGTGTATAGGGTATAGTGTATGGCGTATAGTGTATGGCGTATAGTGTATGGCGTATAGTGTATGGCGTATAGTGTATAGCGTATGGCGTATAGTGTATGGCGTATAGTGTATGGCGTATAGTGTATAGTGTATGGCGTATAGTGTATGGCGTATAGTGTATGGCGTATAGTGTATGGCGTATAGTGTATGGCGTATAGTGTATGGCGTATGGTGTATAGCGTATGGCGTATAGCGTATGGCGTATAGCGTATGGCGTATAGTGTATGGCGTATAGTGTATAGTGTATGGCGTATAGTGTATGGCGTATAGTGTATGGCGTATAGTGTATGGCGTATAGTGTATAGTGTATAATGTATGGCGTATAGTGTATGGCGTATAGTGTATAGGGTATAGTGTATGGCGTATAGTGTATGGCGTATAGTGTATGGCGTATAGCGTATGGCGTATAGTGTATGGCGTATAGTGTATGGCGTATAGTGTATGGCGTATAGTGTATAGGGTATGGCGTATAGTGTATGGCGTATAGTGTATGGCGTATAGTGTATGGCGTATAGTGTATAGGGTATGGCGTATAGTGTATGGCGTATAGTGTATGGCGTATAGTGTATGGCGTATAGCGTATAGTGTATGGCGTATAGTGTATGGCGTATAGTGTATGGCGTATAGTGTATAGTGTATGGCGTATAGTGTATAGTGTATGGCGTATAGTGTATGGCGTATAGTGTATGGCGTATAGTGTATAGTGTATGGCGTATAGTGTATAGTGTATGGCGTATAGTGTATGGCGTATAGTGTATAGTGTATGGCGTATAGTGTATAGTGTATAGTGTATGGCGTATAGTGTATGGCGTATAGTGTATGGCGTATAGTGTATGGCGTATAGTGTATAGTGTATGGCGTATAGTGTATGGCGTATAGTGTATGGCGTATAGTGTATGGCGTATAGTGTATGGCGTATGGCGTATAGTGTATGGCGTATAGTGTATGGCGTATAGTGTATAGCGTATGGCGTATAGTGTATGGCGTATAGTGTATGGCGTATAGTGTATGGCGTATAGTGTATAGTGTATGGCGTATAGTGTATAGTGTATGGCGTATAGTGTATAGTGTATAGTGTATGGCGTATAGTGTATGGCGTATAGTGTATGGCGTATAGTGTATGGCGTATAGTGTATGGCGTATAGCGTATAGTGTATGGCTTATAGTGTATGGCGTATTGTGTATGGCGTATAGTGTATAGTGTATGGCGTATAGTGTATGGCGTATAGTGTATGGCGTATAGTGTATGGCGTATAGTGTATAGGGTATGGCGTATAGTGTATGGCGTATAGTGTATGGCGTATAGTGTATGGCGTATAGTGTATAGTGTATGGCGTATAGTGTATAGTGTATGGCGTATAGTGTATGGCGTATAGTGTATGGCGTATAGTGTATAGGGTATGGCGTATAGTGTATGGCGTATAGTGTATGGCGTATAGTGTATAGTGTATGGCGTATAGTGTATAGTGTATGGCGTATAGTGTATGGCGTATAGTGTATAGTGTATGGCGTATAGTGTATAGTGTATAGTGTATGGCGTATAGTGTATGGCGTATAGTGTATGGCGTATAGTGTATAGTGTATGGCGTATAGTGTATGGCGTATAGTGTATGGCGTATAGTGTATGGCGTATGGCGTATAGTGTATGGCGTATAGTGTATGGCGTATAGTGTATGGCGTATGGCGTATGGCGTATAGTGTATGGCGTATAGTGTATGGCGTATAGTGTATGGCGTATAGTGTATAGCGTGTAGTGTATGGCGTGTAGTGTATGGCGTGTAGTGTATGGCGTATAGTGTATGACGTATAGTGTATAGCGTATAGGGTATAGCGTATAGGGTATGGCGTATAGTGTATGCCGTGTAGTGTATGGCGTATAGTGTATGGCGTATAGTGTATGGCGTATAGTGTATGGCGTATAGTGTATAGCGTGTAGTGTATGGCGTATAGTGTATGGCGTATAGTGTATAGGGTATAGTGTATAGGGTATAGTGTATGGCGTGTAGTGTATAGTGTATGGCGTATAGTGTATGGCGTATAGTGTATGGCGTATAGTGTATAGGGTATAGTGTATAGGGTATAGTGTATGGCGTATAGTGTATGGCGTATGGCGTATAGTGTATGGCGTATAGTGTATGGCGTATAGTGTATGGCGTATAGTGTATAGTGTATGGCGTATAGTGTATAGTGTATGGCGTATAGTGTATGGCGTATAGTGTATGGCGTATAGTGTATGGCGTATGGGGTATAGCGTATGGTGTATAGCGTATGGCGTATAGTGTATGGCGTATAGTGTATGGCGTATGGGGTATAGCGTATGGCGTATAGTGTATGGCGTATAGTGTATGGCGTATAGTGTATGGCGTATGGGGTATAGTGTATAGTGTATAGGGTATGGCGTATAGTGTATAGGGTATAGTGTATGGGGTATAGGGTATAGTGTATTGTGTATAGGGTATCTTGTATCTTGTACTGTCTGTTGTGTGTTTCTCACCCGTCTCTCTGTCTCTGTGCACAGTTTCATCCTGCTGCTCAAAAGCATTTCCCATCAGGACACTCATAAATATTTCAGTAGGGCACTGTGAGTGTCTGTATTTTTAAGCCTTAAAATGTTCTTAATATCGAAAAACATTTTAATATTCAAGTCGATAATTTTTAAGAAAAGCCACACGGGCTCCTGTGCACTGATTGCTTCTTTTCTGCTGCGTGGTATCGACTGGACTGGACTGGACTGGACTCGCTTTGTGGTACCTGGTACTTCGTTTGTTTTCCACTACAGTAGGTCCTCGATGTAGCTGGTGACACCGCAAGAAACTGTTGTGACGTGTTCAGACACCTCAGCGTATGTCTTCTCGTTCCGTGTTGCCCCATCCAGCTCTCGCTGGAGTCTTTCATCGGCCACCAGTCCAAGGGACGTCTTTACGTCTTCGACCGACCACGGTGTGGTTTTGCGACTGCCGTTGTAATAGTTTAGTGAATGGAGAATTGATCAGTGGATAGAAAATTTGCGGTCGCTGTGGTAGCTTGGCGTTTTTAAAATTGGCAGGTGACAGTTCTCTCCGAACGATCAGTAGTCTGCAGTGTTTTTACGTCACATTTTGGTACCTACTCAGCTCACTTGGAGCCACAATGAAGTAGGTATGAAAAATGGTGCTAGTACTGGGTACCAGGTACCAGGTACTAGGTACTAGATTTGCCTAATGGAAAACTGGTAGAGTCGAGTCGAGTAGAGCAGGTACCATGCAGTGGAAAAGTGACAGTAGTTCATTAGTTTTGTGTGTGTGTGTTTGTGCGTGTATGTGTGCGTGTGTACGTTTGTGTTTGCATGTCTGTATGTGTGTATGTGGTAGTGTGTGTGTGAATGTGTATGTATGTGTGCATGTGTGTGTGCTTAGAGGCTAATCCTGGATTGGTTTCTAATGGGCAGGTGCAGTGGGACAGCGTGAAGCTGCTATGATATGAAGTGTTCATTGTTTTATAAATGGTGTCTTTTACTCAGTGATCTATTGGGGATATCATGCCGGGGCTCACGAGGAGACTAGAATTGTCTCTCAGTGTTTTGTCATGTGTGTTAGTTTTGTGCTGCTGAGAAAGGTGGTTGTATTGTCGGTGGATCAGAGTCAGACAGTGTGGTTTATGATCCTATGGTTGTGGGACAGTGTCTTTTAAAATGACATTCTTCTCTGACACTACAGCATTGAGTTAATCTAACTGTCAAATAGTTAAGGTCAGCACCTGGTTTCCCTCTATAATAGTGAGAAACATTCACGACTGTCATAAGGTTCAGTCTTACAGAGGAGAAGAACCTGCCCGATTCTGTCTGTGACCGTGCTGGGTAAGATTATGTGTCGTGTTTTGTGTGTGTGTTGGAGAGTTGAGAGTCTGTGATGGTTTGTCTGAGTGTTGCCACGGTGATTTATAGTGTGTGTGTTGGTGTATGTGTGAGGTGAGTTTGGGTTAAGCGGGGACAGAGGGCACCATCCCTGTTCTGTTTATAAACTGGTCTTTACATTCTAGAGCCAATGACCCAAACCTGTAAGACTGTCTCGTCTAGGGTTCGGTACAGAGACAGTGTGTTGTCCTGTCGAGATTTTGAGTGTGACAGTACACGCATGCACGCACACACACACACACACACACACACACACACACACACACACACACACACACACACACACACACACACAGATTACTCTGCTTAGCCACTGCAGCACCGTTTGTGAGTTCACTGTCGTTTGTCTCTATCTGATAAAAGTGGCTGACAGCTTATGTATGTTTTTTTTTAATATTCCACTTTCACTTCTTCAGGGTTTTAAATTTCAGACTGTTAATCAGGTCGAGTTGAAAGTGTTTTGTGTAACAGAACTGCTGGGTAAAAGCCAAAGCGCAGGGTGAATACGCGCGTGGCCCCTCCAGACTGTGCAGCAGGAGTGTGTCCAAGCATGACACACACACACACTCACACTGCACTGACTATTTACACACACGCACACACACACACACTCACACTGCACTGACTATTTACATACACGCACACACACACACTCACACTGCACTGACTGTTTACACACACGCACACACACACACTCACACTGCACTGACTGTTTACACACACGCACACACACACACACACACACTGCACTGACTATTTACACACACGCACACACACACACTCACACTGCACTGACTGTTTACACACACACACACACACACACTCACACTGCACTGACTATTTACACACACGCACACACACACACACTCACACTGCACTGACTGTTTACACACACGCACACACACACACACTCACACTGCACTGACTGTTTACACACACACACACACACACACACACTCACACTGCACTGACTATTTACACACACGCACACACACACACTCACACTGCACTGACTGTTTACACACACGCACACACACACACACTCACACTGCACTGACTGTTTACACACACGCACACACACACACTCACACTGCACTGACTATTTACACACACGCACACACACACACTCACACTGCACTGACTATTTACACACACGCACACACACACACACTCACACTGCACTGACTGTTTACACACACGCACACACACACACACTCACACTGCACTGACTGTTTACACACACGCACACACACACACACACTCACACTACACTGACTGTTTACACACACGCACACACACACACACTCACACTGCACTGACTGTTTACACACACGCACACACACACACTCACACTGCACTGACTGTTTACACACACGCACACACACACACACTCACACTGCACTGACTATTTACACACACGCACACACACACACTCACACTGCACTGACTGTTTACACACACGCACACACACACACTCACACTGCACTGACTATTTACACACACGCACACACACACACTCACACTGCACTGACTGTTTACACACACACACACACTCACACTGCACTGACTGTTTACACACACGCACACACACACACTCACACTGCACTGACTGTTTACACACACGCACACACACACACACTCACACTGCACTGACTGTTTACACACACGCACACACACACACTCACACTGCACTGACTATTTACACACACGCACACACACACACTCACACTGCACTGACTGTTTACACACACACACACACACACACTCACACTGCACTGACTATTTACACACACGCACACACACACACTCACACTGCACTGACTGTTTACACACACACACACACACACACTCACACTGCACTGACTATTTACACACACGCACACACACACACACTCACACTGCACTGACTGTTTACACACACGCACACACACACACACTCACACTGCACTGACTGTTTACACACACGCACACACACACACTCACACTGCACTGACTATTTACACACACGCACACACACACACTCACACTGCACTGACTGTTTACACACACGCACACACACACACACACACACACACTCACACTGCACTGACTATTTACACACACGCACACACACACACACACTCACACTGCACTGACTGTTTACACACACGCACACACACACACACACTCACACTGCACTGACTGTTTACACACACGCACACACACACACTCACACTGCACTGACTGTTTACACACACGCACACACACACACACACACACACTCACACTGCACTGACTGTTTACACACACGCACACACACACACTCACACTGCACTGACTGTTTACACACACGCACACACACACACACTCACACTGCACTGACTATTTACACACACGCACACACACACACACACTCACACTGCACTGACTGTTTACACACACACACACACTCACACTGCACTGACTATTTACACACACGCACACACACACACACTCACACTGCACTGACTGTTTACACACACTCACACACACACACACTCACACTGCACTGACTATTTACACACACGCACACACACACACACTCACACTGCACTGACTGTTTACACACACGCACACACACACACTCACACTGCACTGACTATTTACACACACGCACACACACACACACTCACACTGCACTGACTGTTTACACACACGCACACACACACACTCACACTGCACTGACTATTTACACACACGCACACACACACACTCACACTGCACTGACTGTTTACACACACGCACACACACACACACACACACACACTCACACTGCACTGACTATTTACACACACGCACACACACACACACACTCACACTGCACTGACTGTTTACACACACGCACACACACACACACACTCACACTGCACTGACTGTTTACACACACGCACACACACACACTCACACTGCACTGACTGTTTACACACACGCACACACACACACACACACACACTCACACTGCACTGACTGTTTACACACACGCACACACACACACTCACACTGCACTGACTGTTTACACACACGCACACACACACACACTCACACTGCACTGACTATTTACACACACGCACACACACACACACACTCACACTGCACTGACTGTTTACACACACACACACACACACACTCACACTGCACTGACTATTTACACACACGCACACACACACACACTCACACTGCACTGACTGTTTACACACACTCACACACACACACACTCACACTGCACTGACTATTTACACACACGCACACACACACACACTCACACTGCACTGACTGTTTACACACACGCACACACACACACTCACACTGCACTGACTATTTACACACACGCACACACACACACACTCACACTGCACTGACTATTTACACACACACACACACACACACACTCACACTGCACTGACTATTTACACACACGCACACACACACACACTCACACTGCACTGACTGTTTACACACACGCACACACACACACACTCACACTGCACTGACTGTTTACACACACGCACACACACACACTCACACTGCACTGACTATTTACACACACGCACACACACACACTCACACTGCACTGACTGTTTACACACACACACACACACACACTCACACTGCACTGACTGTTTACACACACGCACACACACACACTCACACTGCACTGACTGTTTACACACACACACACACACACACACTCACACTGCACTGACTGTTTACACACACGCACACACACACACTCACACTGCACTGACTATTTACACACACGCACACACACACACACACTCACACTGCACTGACTGTTTACACACACGCACACACACACACACTCACACTGCACTGACTGTTTACACACACGCACACACACACACTCACACTGCACTGACTGTTTACACACACGCACACACACACACTCACACTGCACTGACTGTTTACACACACGCACACACACACACACTCACACTGCACTGACTGTTTACACACACGCACACACACACACTCACACTGCACTGACTATTTACACACACGCACACACACACACACACTCACACTGCACTGACTGTTTACACACACGCACACACACACACACTCACACTACACTGACTGTTTACACACACGCACACACACACACACTCACACTGCACTGACTGTTTACACACACGCACACACACACACACTCACACTGCACTGACTATTTACATACACGCACACACACACACACACACTCACACTGCACTGACTATTTACACACACGCACACACACACACACACTCACACTGCACTGACTGTTTACACACACGCACACACACACACACTCACACTGCACTGACTATTTACATACACGCACACACACACACACTCACACTGCACTGACTATTTACACACACGCACACACACACACACACTCACACTGCACTGACTGTTTACACACACGCACACACACACACACTCACACTGCACTGACTGTTTACACACACACACACACACACACTCACACTGCACTGACTGTTTACACACACGCACACACACACACTCACATTGCACTGACTATTTACACACACACACGCACACACACACACACACTCACACTGCACTGACTGTTTACACACACGCACACACACACACACTCACACTGCACTGACTGTTTACACACACGCACACACACACACACTCACACTGCACTGACTGTTTACACACACACACACACACACACACACTCACACTGCACTGACTATTTACACACACGCACACACACACACTCACACTGCACTGACTGTTTACACACACACACACACACACACACTCACACTGCACTGACTATTTACACACACGCACACACACACACACTCACACTGCACTGACTGTTTACACACACGCACACACACACACACTCACACTGCACTGACTGTTTACACACACACACACACACACACTCACACTGCACTGACTGTTTACACACACACACACACACACACTCACACTGCACTGACTGTTTACACACACGCACACACACACACTCACACTGCACTGACTATTTACACACACACACACACACACACACACTCACACTGCACTGACTATTTACACACACACACACACACACTCACACTGCACTGACTATTTACACACACGCACACACACACACACACTCACACTGCACTGACTGTTTACACACACGCACACACACACACACACACACACACTCACACTGCACTGACTATTTACACACACGCACACACACACACACTCACACTGCACTGACTGTTTACACACACGCACACACACACACTCACACTGCACTGACTGTTTACACACACGCACACACACACACTCACACTGCACTGACTGTTTACACACACGCACACACACACACTCACACTGCACTGACTGTTTACACACACGCACACACGCACTGACTGTTTACTAGAACCCGACCGATAAATCGGCGTGCCGATATGAGCCAATTGCAGATAAATCGGTATCGGCGTTTATAACGGCCGTTAAATGACAATTAAAAAAGAGACAGAAGATGGCCAAACAGAGTTATCTAGCTTCTCTTTCAAATGTGTTGTGTGAAATCCCAAAGTCGCAAGTCCTCTATGAGACATTACTACAGTCGTGTAGTATTAGATGCATTCAGCAGCAGCGTGTACTCTAGGTCACTGTATCAGTTTTACTGCATTATTTATCAAAACAATAATATATTTTGTTGTACTTTTGTTCAAAGTACTTATGACAATAAAACAAGGTTATTTTTAAACTGCATTATGTCATGTTATCTTGGTGAGGACTCTTAAATAACTACACATAACAAATATGAGGGAAAATCTTTGTTTTTGTTATGGGTTTCCAAAGGAAAAAAAGAAAGAAAGAATACAGGCTGATATATCATTATCGAATTTTTAAATCATCAGATACAGAAATTGGTATTGGTCTGAAAAATCCTGTGTCGGTCGGGCTCTACTGTTTACACACACACACACACACACACACACACACGCACACACACACACTGCACTGACTGTTTGCACACACACATCACACACACACACACACACGTACACCACCAGGATCCAAAATTAGCACCCGCGAGTAAAAATCTACGTTGGTGAATAAAATAAATGAGGTCAGTCGTCATTGGCGGGTTGCTGAAATGGGCGTACTTCTCTTCAAACTTTCATCACTACAACACACAGGTTAACTGACTACATTTTGCAATTCTTTGATGGACCCTCGCTGTCCACCGTCACTATAGCTCAATGCAAGAGACATTGAAATTTAAGTCATAGTAGGTTGTGTGTGATATGCAGCACTGCCAGCACATGAATCTTCCTTATGTAGTGTGGCAGGGGAAGACTCATTAATATTCATAAAAGAAGCGCTACCTGATTGGCTGATACATCATTGAGCATTTTGAGGATATGGAGTGGAATACACACGTGTTGTGTTGTGTGCAGTGTGTGTGTATGAGGTGTAATATCAGTTAACGTTTAAAATAAAAGACATGTCTCCTCACAACAGCATCTGAAACTTTCATGATTACAGTTCCCTTTAAAATGGTCTGTCGATGAGTAATTAATAAATACTGTGTTTTTAATCACATGGTATCTTATGCACTTCTATGGCCATTTGAAAAATATATTGTCCGGTAAATTTTTTCAGTTTACCAGCCATTTGCTGATAGACCAAAAAGTTAATTTTGGACCCTGTACACCACACTGACTGCTCTCACACACACACACACACATACACCACACTGACTGCTCTCACACACACACATACACCACACTGACTGCTCTCACACACACACACATACACCACACTGACTGCTCTCACACACACACATACACCACACTGACTGCTCTCACACACACACACACACATACACCACACTGACTGCTCTCACACACACACATACACCACACTGACTGCTCTCACACACACACATACACCACACTGACTGCTCTCACACACACACATATACCACACTGACTGCTCTCACACACACACACACACATACACCACACTGACTGCTCTCACACACACACATACACCACACTGACTGCTCTCACACACACACACACACATACACCACACTGACTGCTCTCACACACACACATACACCACACTGACTGCTCTCACACACACACACACACATACACCACACTGACTGTTTACACCGGTGCATGTGACCTGCTCTATGAGGACAGAGTAGATGTAACATTAGACATTGACGGTCTTTGACCCTTTGACCCTAGAGACCTGGCAGACGCAGGACCCAGACGCTCCAGCGGTGGAATCTTGGCCCAGTGGACTCATCTGCAGGGCAGGCCGCCTGTAAAACACTCATAGTGAGGCTGTGAATAGCTGAAGCATTAACTCACCTGAAGCCCTGCTTAGGCTCCTGTACTCCAGGCACTCAGGGAGGAGCTTTATGTGGACTAGTACAGAGATCACAGTCGAATTAGATCATATGAGTTTTTGTGTTGGAAATACTGGTGGAGCTTTTTCTCCATCCTGCCCATAAAGACTCAGGCCAAGCACAGAGTGTATCTGTTATGATGTGTAGGATACTGTAGACCAGAGTGTGTCTGTTATGATGTGTAGGATACTGTGGACCAGAGTGTGTCTGTTATGATGTGTAGGATACTGTGGACCAGAGTGTGTCTGTTATGATGTGTAGGTTACTGTGGACCAGAGTGTGTCTGTTATGATGTGTAGGTTACTGTGGACCAGAGTGTGTCTGTTATGATGTGTAGGTTACTGTGGACCAGAGTGTGTCTGTTATGATGTGTAGGTTACTGTGGACCAGAGTGTGTCTGTTATGATGTGTAGGAAACTGTGGACCAGAGTGTGTCTGTTATGATGTGTAGGTTACTGTGGACCAGAGTGTGTCTGTTATGATGTGTAGGTTACTGTGGACCAGAGTGTGTCTGTTATGATGTGTAGGTTACTGTGGACCAGAGTGTGTCTGTTATGATGTGTAGGAAACTGTGGACACAGAGTGTGTCTGTTCTGATGTAGTGGTTACTCT
>NC_044499.1:53127922-53130422 GCF_902362185.1 Chanos chanos | reverse complement strand
TCTATGTATTTATCTGTCTGTCTGTCTCTCTGCCTGTGACTGTGTACATCAGATGTGAGTCGTTTTGTCTGGTTAAAGCCATGATTGGTGCTGTGCTTTGTGTTGCAGGTCCGGATTGTTCTCTCACGGTTCCGTCTACTGAATCATACTGGGTCATGCCCACCGTCAAACCCTTTGGCACCTCACTGGGCAGGGCATCCCATAAGGCCGTGGTGCAGGAGAAGGTCATGTGGGTTGTCGGTGGCTACACCTTTAATTACAGCGCCTTCCAGATGATTCTAAAGTGAGTCACACGAGGCCTGGCCTTAGCGCTTGTGGATTGTAGGTCATATTTTCTCCTTCCTCATCCTCTTCCTCTCCCTTGTCCTCCTCCTGATGGTGGGTTGCACAGTTTAGAAACCCCCTGTGTCGCTCTGTTAATTTCTCAGTAGAGCATGGAGGGAAACGTTTGTATGGGGGGGGGGGGTGTTGTGTCAGTAGTCATAATTTGGAGAGGGAGATGTGTGTGTGTGTGTGAAATATGTGAGATGTGTTTTTTGTGTCAGTAGTCATAATTTGGAGAGGGAGATGTGTGTGTTTGTGAAATATGTGAGATGTGTTTTTTGTGTCATTAGTCATAATCTGGAGAGGGAGATGTGTGTTTTTGTTAAATATGTGAGATGTGTTGTTTGTGTCATTAGTCATAATCTGGAGAGGGAGATGTGTGTTTTTGTGAAATATGTGAGATGTGTTTTTTGTGTCAGTAGTCATAATTTGGAGAGGGAGATGTGTGTGTTTGTGAAATATGTGAGATGTGTTTTTTGTGTCAGTAGTCATAATTTGGAGAGGGAGATGTGTGTGTTTGTGAAATATGTGAGATGTGTTTTTTGTGTCATTAGTCATAATCTGGAGAGGGAGATGTGTGTGTTTGTGAAATATGTGAGATGTGTTTTTTGTGTCAGTAGTCATAATTTGGAGAGGGAGATGTGTGTTTTTGTGAAATATGTGAGATGTGTTTTTTTTGTCAGTAGTCATAATTTGGAGAGGGAGATGTGTGTTTTTGTGAAATATGTGAGATGTGTTTTTTGTGTCAGTAGTCATAATTTGGAGAGGGAGATGTGTGTGTTTGTGAAATATGTGAGATGTGTTTTTTGTGTCAGTAGTCATAATTTGGAGAGGGAGATGTGTGTTTTTGTGAAATATGTGAGATGTGTTTTTTTTGTGTCAGAAGTCATAATTTGGAGAGGGAGATGTGTGTTTTTGTGAAATATGTGAGATGTGTTTTTTTGTGTCTTTGAAGTTATAACCTGGAGAGCGGCATTTGGAACACTGTGCCTACGAGTAGTGGCCCAGTGTCAAGATACGGTCACTCCCTCACCCTGTACCAGGTAACACACCTGTTAAACACACTCCCCCACCCTCACGCCACCCCACACCCTCTCTCTCCTCAGCCTCCCTCCCCCTCTCTCTCTCTCTCTCCCTTCAGGACGAGCTCTATATGTTTGGGGGGAAGCTGGAGATGGGTTCGGGGAATGTGACGGACGAGCTGTGGGTTTTTGACTTGCCCAGTCGGACTTGGTCTCGACGTTTCCCCTCCGCCCCGCCCCACGGCCAGGTCTACGCCGTGGAGGGACACTCCGCCCACGTGGTGGAGCTGGACTCAGGAGACGTCATCATGGTGGTCATCTTCGGCTACTCCTCCATCTACAGCTACGTCAGCACCGTGCAGGAGTACAACATCAGTGAGTGCTCTGTGCTCCTCACGCCTGGGTAGAGGCGCCCCTGAGAATGCTCCAGACAGGTGGCACACTGAACTGACAGCTCCAGTAACAATAACAATAATAATATAATAATAATAATATAATAATTAAATATTACTAGTCCTGTAACGTTATCCCCACCGCTCACGGACACCATCCTCCTCGCTGGTAGACTGACCTCTGGTGGTGCGTGCTGTGCACTACAATACGTCAGCTCAATCCAGCATCTCTGTATCAGTGTAATAGAAAGAGGAGCGCCTGTATCTTTAATGGTACTGAAAATCACACCTTCGGGATTTCTGAATAGCCCAGGATACCCTGATACCCTGATAGCGGCCAGTGCTCCCTCACACTGACACATGGTGTTCCTCTCTGACAGAGACGAATGTGTGGGTTGTGCCGGAGACCAGGGGGGCCATTGCCCAGGGGGGGTATGGCCACAGCAGTGTGTACGACAGCTCCAGCAAAAGTGTGTTTGTTCACGGGGGCTACAAGTCTCTCCCCGCCAATAAATACGGCCTGGTAGACGACCTGTATCGCTACGAGGTTAACACACGCACCTGGTGAGTCTACATGTATACACACATACACACACACACACACACATACACAGACATGTACACAGACAGTTAAACCTAAAATTATTCACACCTGTGCCAAATTTTGGTACCAACATCTCAAACAGACGCTCCAGCAGACACTAAACAAGGCCGGTCTCCATGGACACAGACGAAAGAGGACTCCACTTCTCCAAGACAGAA
>NC_044499.1:53062922-53110422 GCF_902362185.1 Chanos chanos | reverse complement strand
TTGTGAGTGGGTATTTATTTACTGTGTTGAGAGAATGATTGTAAGTGGGTATTTACTGTGTTGAGAGAATGGTTGTGAGTGGGTATTTATTTACTGTGTTGAGAGAATGATTGTAAGTGGGTATTTATTTACTGTGTTGAGAGAATGATTGTGAGTGGGTATTTATTTACTATGTTGAGAGAATGATTGTAAGTGGGTATTTACTGTGTTGAGAGAATGGTTGTGAGTGGGTATTTATTTACTGTGTTGAGAGAATGATTGTAAGTGGGTATTTACTGTGTTGAGAGAATGGTTGTGAGTGGGTATTTATTTACTGTGTTGAGAGAATGATTGTGAGTGGGTATTTATTTACTGTGTTGAGAGAATGGTTGTGAGTGGGTATTTATTTACTGTGTTGAGAGAATGATTGTGAGTGGGTATTTATTTACTGTGTTGGGAGAATGATTGTGAGTGGGTATTTATTTACTGTGTTGAGAGAATGATTGTGAAGAAATGGTATCTGAAAAAGGACGTGGAAGTTTTTCCTGTTTAATGAAAACCTTGCTCTCGTTAAACCGTGTTTTTTCCGTTAAAGATTGTTTGAAAACTTAAAGACTGGTTCAGAGTGTTGGGTTATGGTAACAGCCAGTGCAGTTTGGTTCTGATTGACAGCTGAGGCTATAGCCAGTGTTTACATCCAACTTTGTCCAAGTTCCCTCTGTTACCAAAGAACCCCTACTCCCAAAATCACAAAGCTCCTTCCACATCTCATCTCATCGTTCACTCACTCACTCACTCACTCACTCACTCACGCATTCACTCATCTGTCTGTCTCACTCATCCGTCTGTCTCATTCACTCACTCACTCACTCACTCACTCACTCACTCACACATTCACTCATCCGTCTGTCTCACTCACTCACTCACCCACTCACTCACTCACTCACGCACTCACGCACTCACACATTCACTCATCCGTCTGTCTCACTCATCCGTCTGTCTCACTCACTCACTCACTCACTCACACATTCACTCATCCGTCTGTCTCACTCACTCACTCACTCACTCACTCACTCACTCACTCACGCACTCACACATTCACTCACTCACACATTCACTCATCCGTCTGTCTCACTCACTCACGCACTCGCACATTCACTCACTCACACATTCACTCATCCGTCTGTCTCACTCACTCACGCACTCGCACATTCACTCACTCACACATTCACTCATCCGTCTGTCTCACTCACTCACTCACTCACTCACTCATCCGTCTGTCTCACTCACTCATCCGTCTGTCTCACTCACTCACTCACTCACTCACTCACTCACTCACTCATCCGTCTGTCTCACTCACTCACTCACTCACTCCTCTATCTGTCTCTCTCACTCACTCACTCACTCACTCATCTGTCTGTCTCACTCCGTCACTCCTGTCTTGTGTAAATCCAGTACTTTGTTAAATCATGTGAAATTGTACATGTTTTTATTTATGTTTTTATTCTTTTTGCAGATGTGACTCAGAGAATCGTTACCTTGGCAACCCTTTGAGGGGGACGTGTTACTGTGAGTATTCAGAGGCAATAAGATGGATTATTTTTTTTAAAGAACCAAAAGTGCACTGACCAGATTCTGACCAAAAGAACACCCCAAACACCCCGTGTGTGCACGTGTGTTTGTGAAAAAGGCAAGGTGAACACTAGGTGGCAGTGTGGCAGAGCACTGATATACCAACAGTGTGTTTTATGGTCATACCGTCAGTATCTGTGAAACCCAGCCCCCAGTCACAGTCCCAGTCATGTCCCCTCTCACTTTTCTGTCTGACTCCTTTACAGACAGCTTATAACCCATGTCTGACTCCTTTACAGACAGGTTATAACCCATGTCTGACTCCTTTACAGACAGCTTATAACCCATGTCTGACTCCTTTACAGACAGGTTATAACCCATGTCTGACTCCTTTACAGACAGCTTATAACCCATGTCTGACTCCTTTACAGACAGCTTATAACCCATGTCTGACTCCTTTACCAGGCTTTTAAATCACACAGGATCATTTTGAGTTGTAGGAGGTGATAAGCTAGGATCTTTACTGTCAGTGTAACTTTCAAAAGTCAGTCAGTGTGTGTGTGTGTGTGTGCGCATTGTTATACCAGAATATTAGTCATTTCCTGATTTACGTAATTAAAAGATGTTGAATGCAGATTTGTTTTACTTCTTAAGTAATTCAGTTTCCCTGGCTAAAGCCTGATTATCAAACACATTGACGCAGTCAGAAAAGGGGGAAATATTCATTTGCTTCAGTTAGAGTGACTGATGAGTCATGTAATAGTTGAGTGTGACATTTGTCTTAAGAGAGACAGAGTGCAGGGATACGCTCCCACTCTTTCCTCTCCTCTGTCCCCTCTCCCCTCTCCTCTCCCCCCTCTCCTCTCTCCTGTCTGTGTTTTGCCTGCTCCGTACTGTAATTATGACCTTCTCTCCTCTCTCTGCATTGTGAATGTGAATACTGTGGCAGGTAATGGTGGGTTTCTGATTGGTTTTTGATAGATAATTTGCTGATTGACTACCAGTTCACCTTCAGTCTCACCCAGGAAGATGACCACCACTACACGGCCATTAACTTTATGGCCACACCTGAGCAGGTGGGTGGGCGCGTTTGGCCCTGGTCCTGTGGGGCTGTGGTCTAGAGTGAGAGAGAAAACTGCTCCCCACAGACTTAAGGCCTCACGGACCCTTACGCTCCTCAGCAAGACCTTTGAACCTTTTCCATAGTCATTTCACTCACAGCCTGTTCACATCAGAGAGAGGATTCCTTTGTCTCTTATCTTCTCTGTTCTGCCCTCAAATCTAGACCAATAAAAACCTGGACATGTCAATCAATGCATCCAACAACTTCAACCTCAACATCACCTGGTCTGTCGGATCAACAGGTGTGTATGTTTGACTTCCTCTGCATGTGGGTTTAAAGTTCTTTACATGAGTTTAATGTTTTTTACATGCGTTTAACATTCATTTATGTCAGTGGCCAAGCAAAATACTTGTTTCTCAATGGCTGGCAGGAATACTTCAAACATAGATCAGGTCAGAATTTTAATCGCTGTTCTATATCGATGCTCCTGATACATTAAAGGGGCCAGTAACCATAACAACAGCAGTAAGTAACCATAACAACAGCAGTAGGTAAGAGTGATGGTCCAGTCTCATGCTACGCTAGGCTATGTCTCCAAAACAAAATAAACCAAAAAGAACAGAAATTTCCACATGGATTTTCATGTCAGATTTAGACATTAAACCTTATTCTCTTGCACCAAGGCATGAAAGTCCTTACAGAGACACATCAGTGACAGTGACAGGGAGATGGTGTTAGAGAGGCAGTCTCATGTTTACAGATGCTGTAAGCTACTTTGGGCAATGTTCCCATACTGTTTGAGGTAAGGGATGCAATGCAGACAGACTGGAAAGTCGTTGTCATGACAACACAGAATTTATTTGCTGTCTGTTTGGTCGTACTCTAGCCGTGATGGAGTGTGGACATGGTTTTGTTCCATTTCATGTGTGTGTGGTTGTTTTGTCTGTTGGAGCCGTGTGTGTGTGAGTGTGTTATCATGTGTAAGTTAAAGCTGTGGTCTTTGTGTGTGTGTATGGGGGGGGTATCTGTATATGTTAGAGTTCATATGTGTAAGTAAGTGTTTGTGTGTGTGTGTGTACACCATGCTCTGTCCTGTTATGTATTTTTCTGTGTGTGGTCGTGTGTGTGTGTGTGTGTGTGTGTACACCATGCTCTGTCCTGTTATGTATTTTTCTGTGTGTGGTCATGTGTATGTGTCTGTGGTTGTTGTGTATGTTAGAGTCGTGTGTGTGTACTTGATGTGTGTATTAGAGCCCTATGTGTGTGTGTATGTGTCTGTGTGTGTGTGATCGTGTGTGTGTGTGTGTGTGTGTGTACGTGCACCATGCTCTGTCCTGTTATGTATTTTTCTATGTGTGTGTGTCTGTGTGCATGTCTGTGTGTGTGTATGACCTGTGCTTTTGACATTTTCCAAGCTCATAAACAGATTTGTTATTTATTTAATTAATTATTGTGCGTGTGTGTGTGTGTGTTTGTGCATGTACCATGCTCTGTCCTGTTATTTATTTCCCTGTGTGTGTAAGTGTGTGTGTGTGTGTGTGTTTAATTCTCTGTCATGTATCAGCTCTTCATCTCATCCCAAAAGTCAGCAGACGGGTTTGCTGTGATTCTGACATTTTCCCTGGTCATAAACGGATTTGCCCTCTCTCTCCTTCTCCCTCTTGACCTTTCCATACTCTCCCGTTTAGATTTGGAGCTGTGTCTCCGTGTCCCTGCTTAGCCCCCCCCCCCCCCGGCCCCCCCAATTGTCTGGACCTCAGCTCGTCATTCATTTTCTGGGCCCTGGTCAGAAATAGTGAGCGATTTCAATTAAGATAAGCGCTGGCATACAGAGGAACTGGCCATGTCATTCTGCACTCTTTGTTTCATAATGCTGCTCTGAAATGATGATGAGCTTGAGGAGAGAAATTCTGATAACTTTGACATACTGATAAATTTGACAAAGGCATTTTGAGAATAGTTTTAGCTTAATTATTACACATTATGTTTGAGTGCCACACTCAATGTGTGTCTCAGAATCTTCGAACCTTGGTGAGGTGAAAGTCACATTAAAAATGTATTTTCCTCCAATTATAATGTATGTTCTTTCAGTTTTGTCTTGTCTCAATAAATGAGAAATGTGAGAGGCTCCAGACTAAAGACAGGGTTGGTTCAACTGTGAGAAATGTTTTGGTGATTTTACACATGGCCGATAGACTTAAACAGCTCTACATTTAATGTCAGTCTTCAAAGACAGCTGTTTAGTATGTTAATATGACGTGCAACTGTTCAATACATTAGTGTGACGTGTGACTGTTCAGTATGTTAGTGTGACGTGTGACTGTTCAGTATGTCAGTGTGACGTGTGACTGTTCAGTATGTCAGTGTGACGTGTGACTGTTCAGTATGTCAGTGTGACGTGTGACTGTTTAGTATGTCAGTGTGACGTGTGACTGTTTAGTATGTCAGTGTGACGTGTGACTGTTCAGTATGTTAGTGTGACGTGTGACTGTTCAGTAGGTTAGTGTGACGTGTGACTGTTTAGTATGATCACGTGATCACGTTGTGTTTGTCACGTCTGCAGTCTGTATGTTTTTACCCAGATCTCTCTCTGCTCTCCCACCCAGAGTCCCAGAGCAGTGGACTCCTCCTCACCGTAAACCAGTAACTTCCTCACTGTAAACTCTCTCTCCTCTCTCCCTCTCTCTCTCCTCTCTGTAGCTGGTACCATCTCTGGAGAGGAAGTCCCCATTGTCTCCAAAACAAACATTAAAGAATACAAGGACAGCTTCTCCTGCGAAAAATACAGTTTCCGCAGCAACCCAAACATCACCTTCTATGTTTACGTCAGCAACTTCTCCTGGCCAATGAAAATCCAGGTAGGAGCACATGTCCCACCCACAGACTGGTTTTCAAGTCTGGACTGAGTCAAGATGTGATTAACAAATAACATGAGTCTATTGCTCTGACACAAAGGACTTGTGGAGTTTTCTGTAGCATTATAACAACCTTTCTGTAACATTACAATAACCTTTGTGTAGCGTTATGATATGTCTGTAGCATCATCATAACATTTCTGTTGCGTTATAGTAACCTTTCTGTAGTGTTATAATAATCTTTCTGTAACTTCATAATAACCTTTCTGTAGCATAATGACATTTCTGGCATTATAATTACCTGTCTTTAGCATTATAATAGCATTTCCATAGCATTATAGTAACCTGTGTGTAGATTTATAACATTTCTGTGGCATTATAATAATCTGTCTGTAGGGTTATAATAACATTTCTGTAGAGTTATAATAACATCTCTGTAGCATTTTTATAACCTGTCTGTAAGGTTATAATAACCAGTCTGTAGGGTTATAATAACCTGTCTGCAGAGTTATTATAACCTGTCTGTAGGGTTATAATAACCTGTCTGTAGAGTTATTATAACCTGTTTGTATGGTTATAATGACATGTCTGTAGCGTTATTATAACATGTCTGTAGGGTTATAATAACATGTCTGTAGCGTTATTATAACCTGTTTGTATGGTTATAATGATATGTCTGTAGCGTTATTATAACATGTCTGTAGGGTTATTATAACATGTCTGTAGCGTTATTATAACATGTCTGTAGGGTTATAATAACATGTCTGTAGCGTTATTATAACATGTCTGTAGGGTTATAATAACATGTCTGTAGCGTTATTATAACATGTCTGTAGGGTTATAATAACATGTCTGTAGCGTTATTATAACATGTTTGTAGGGTTATAATAACCTGTCTGTAGCGTTGCTATAACACAGGCTTTGAGAAGAGCAGAGGAAGAGACTGGTAAAGATTGTGTGATTTGAACACCTTTATTGAGACATTTTCGCCACACGTTCCTGGGGAGTTTTCTGACGCTGCTGCGGGGTCTGATGTCTGGTGTGGTTGGGAGGACTGATTTAATGTACGTTTGTAATGCAGTTTGTTTCTCTTATCAGGGGAATGGACAGTGTGCTTTTCACTGTCTGCATGCACACTCTCTTTCTACATCCCAGGCTTTTGCGTGGGTTTGTGTGTATGAGCATATGGGTGTGTGTTTGTGTGTGTGACGATGTGTGTGTGTGTTTGTGGTTTATCTTTTGCATGGGTTTGTGTGTGTGTGAGGATGTGGCTGTGTGTGTGTGAGGATGTGGGTGTGTGTATGAGAGAGTAGTTTATCTTTTGTGTGTGTGTGTGTGAAGATGTGTGTGTGGTTTATCTGGGGGATGTGTGTGTGTGTGTGTGTGTGTGTGTGTGTGGTGATGTGTGTGTGTGTGGTTTATCTGGAGTGTGTGTGTGTGTGGTTTATCTGGGGGATGTGTGTGTGTGTGTGTGGTTCATCTGGGTTGTGTGTGTGTGTGTGTGATTTATCTGGGGTGTGGTGTGCGTGTGTGTGTGTGTGTGTGGTTTATCTGGGGGATGTGTGTGTGTGTGTGTGTGGTTTATCTGGGGTGTGTGTGGTTTATCTGGGGGATGTGTGTGTGGTTTATCTGGAGTGTGTGTGTGTGTGGTTTATCTGGGGGGGGTGTGTGTGTGTGTGGTTCATCTGGGTTGTGTGTGTGTGTGTGTGTGTGATTTATCTGGGGTGTGGTGTGTGTGTGTGTGTGTGTGGTTTATCTGGGGGATGTGTGTGTGTGTGTGTGTGGTTTATCTGGGGTGTGTGTGTGTGTGGTTTATCTGGGGGATGTGTGTGTGTGGTTTATCTGGGGGATGTGTGTGTGTGTGCGTGTGTGTGGTTTATCTGGGGGATGTCTGTGTGTGTGTGTGTGTGTGTGTGTGTGTGGTTTATCTGGGGTGTGTGCGTGTGTGTGTGTGTGTGTGTGGTTTATCTGGGGGATGTGTGTGTGTGGTTTATCTGGGGTGTGTGTGTGTGTGTGTGTGTGTGTGTGTGGTTTATCTGGGGTGTGTGTGTGTGGTTTATCTGGGTTGTGTGTGTGTGTGTGTGTGTGGTGTATCTGCGGGATGTGTGTGTGTGTGTGTGTGTGTGTGTGGTGTATCTGCGGGATGCTGTTTAATCCTGGTCAGTACACAGTCTCTCTCTCCTCTTTTCCTTCTCTCCGTGTGAATCATCCCTCGCTCTGTCTGACAGCCCCGTGTCTCTCACTGACCAACACAGTCTAGTGCATGTGTGCATGTGCACGGATATGTGTGTGTGTGTGTGTGTGTGTGTGTGTGTGTGTAAGAGAGACGGTGCTGGAGGTTCATCCGCTCTGTCTCATCGTGCTGCTCATGCACAAGTGATTGTCACACCTAAGGCCAGGTGACATCAGCACTGGGGCCAGTGAGGGCCGGACTGGCCTTGTTTGGCTGTGCGTGTGTGTGTGTGCATGCGTGTGTGAGTGTGTGTGTCTGTATATGGTTGTGTGTGTTGGTGGATATCTGTCCCCGTTTGGTGGTGTGTGTGTGTGTGTGTGTCTGTGTGTGTGTATGGTTGTGTGTGTTGGTGGATATCTGTCCCTGTTTGGTGGTGTGTGTGTGTGTGTCTGTCTGTGTGTGTGTGTGGTTGTGTGGGTTGGTGGATATCTGTCCCCGTTTGGTGGTGTGTGTGTGTGTGTGTTTGCGGACCAGGTCTTGTCTGTCTGTCTGGTTTTGTGGAAATGGACGGAGATGTGATCTGACACTTTGAACTCACACCTCCGCTATTGCTGTCGTTTCCGTGTGATTCCGGTCTAATGGAGAGGACCTGCTCTCAGGCCTGTGTGGTCTCTCTCACATTAGACTCTCAGACTCTGTCGTCTTAAAGCTGGGATACACATTTAGGACCATCTGAAGGCGCCTCGCAAACCGTCTTCTGAAGAAAGTAGTCCTGGTGTTAAAGATAGTGCGAGTTTGTCCCGACTGCCTCTGTTATCCCCTGGATGTTAATGATCTCATACCTTATTCATACCTCTAATATGAGTCAGCCATTGGTATTGTCAGGCTGCTCTTTGCTTGTGAAGGTAAAACAGTGAAACAGAGTGCCTTGGTCAGGTCAAGAGAATATTCTTACTTGTTGACCGCACGGTCCTGATCCGGGGCCTCTGTGTTTTTCATGTTGGGCGCGTGGAGACTGATCTCTGTACAGCGTTAGATGTAGGATGGAAACTCCCCTTCCCCATGTGTCCTGTAACTTTCCTCACCCCCTTTTTTCCCCCGTCTCTCTGCATAGTGCTGCTTTGAAAATCCTCATCTGTCCTTTATTGATTTTTGTTCATTTTTCCCTCCCTCTCCGGTGTAACCAGATAAAGTTAATTTGTTTAGGGTCAGGTCTCAGTTCTCTGTCGAGCTACGGCCGGGCGGTAATAGTTTTATATTCGATTTTCCCAAAAACTCAGTCACTTACATCCAATGGGTGGAGAAGGTGATTAAATCAGTAAGACTTCAGTAACACGACCAGCTCCGTGTCTGTGTTTGCATTCACGGGCTGACCGTCAGAGGAGTGTTTATCAGAGAGAGGAAAGACCCCAGCCCTGTGAGATGGAAAATATGGGTGGATAGTGTTCTGCATGTGCGGGAAAGCCTGTCTACTGGGACATTAACACGGTGTTGAGTGAATGTCTGTCTGCCCACTCAACACCTTCCATCTTCCAGCTCTGCTCCTCATGCTCTTTTCATTATGAGTGATCAGTTTTCCTGTCGTCTGTGTTTGCATTTATACCAGACATGTTTGTGTTCTTACTTTCTTGAATGCCTTAGTCTTGTGAAGTTGCACACGCCAGAGTTTGGAGAGTGGTTCTGAGACTAAGCAGGGAAATCCAGGTGCCAGATATATATAAGACACACGCACACACAGGTAAATACGCACGTGCACACACACACACACACACACACACACAACCAGGTAAATATACACACTCACATACGCGTGTATCTTTCAGTTCCCTGTTGAAAGAGAAGTGCAGCGTAAGTGCAGCGTTTACAGCCCGGGGGCGTGCCCTGTCTGTGGGGGCGTGCCCTGTCTGTGGGGGCGTGCCCTGTATGTGGGGGCGTGCCCTGTCTGTGGGGGTGTGCCCTGTCTGTGGGGTGCATGCGCTGCAGTGTCCGGGGGGGGGGGGGGGGGTGCTGTGGTGTGATGTCTGTGGGGGTGTGCAGTGCAGTGTCTGTGGGGGTGTGCCCTGTCTGTGGGGGCGTGCCCTGTATGTGGGGGCGTGCCCTGTATGTGGGGGCGTGCCCTGTCTGTGGGGGGTGTGTCCTGTCTGTGGGGGTGTGCAGTGCAGTGTCTGTGGGGGTGTGCGTTGCCCTGTGAATGGGGGCATAGGGTGCCGTGTCCTCTGATGGGGAGCTGCTTGAAAGAAGACAGTGGATGTCCCCATGTGAGACGACTGCACACAAGGAATCAAGGACACGTTGAGATTAGTGGATGTTCAGTCTTTTACATCAGTATTTCATGCTTCATAATCCTCTCTTTGAGATCCTAATGAGGGCCCTTTGGACCGACACAGTATGAATTCACCCTTTTCCCACTTTGGTTCAGTTTCATGATAATAATAATAATGACAATGATGATGATGATTATGTTAATAATAAACTTTATTTGGGGAGCACCTTTCATAGAAGAAATGCAGCTCAAAGTGCTTTATGATAAAGACATTCCATGCACCTAGTGCTTCACATGAAAATAGAGCTAGTCCCTGTTTTATGGTCATTCTATCTACACCAGATTTGATAGGATTGTGCCTTAGGCGATTTGTCATGATTATGTCATGAAGTCTACAGATGTGGGGGGCGAAGTCCTGGTCCACAGAAAAATGAAGTAAAACACGATATGAAAATATAATGGGAGTCAATGGGTTATACTTTTAGCACTGGAAATCTGCCACTGGAGGCATACCACACCCCCGCGTGGAGCAGACAGCTAAGCATGGCAGAATACCTGGCCACCTCTAGAAATGAAAGTTTCTTTGGCTACGATTCTCAACTTCTGTTTACAACTGAAACTCTTATTTAATTAATGTGCAAGGCATTTATAAACGATGCATTCCGTACAAATGCGTCATTGATGGAAAATCGTTGATTAAGATGCCTTAACAACGAAAGTGATCATGGAATCATGATATCTTGTTAACTTACACATCATTTAAAAACAAAGGTTTTTTTTCAGCTGATCGTGACGTGACTATCAGTGTCAAAATAACACGTTACATACACACGTGTGACATTGAAAAATGCCTTTTAAAATGACTGAGTAATGAAAAGCTGAAGGCATTTATGGTTTCTTGTTATGCAAAGAAACCGTTTCTGTTCGGAATGTGGAGACACATACTTAATGTATGATTCATGATGTCATGTTAGTCATTTCATTTCATATGTTTGATTAACTTTGCTGCTGGGAATCAATGCAGTAGCTCATGACCTCTAGTCAAACATTAGGGTTGTGTATTGACAAGAATGTGGCGATACAGGGGTTGCGATTCACTATATTGCGATAATGTAAGCAAGGCGGTATATTGCGAGTTTTTAAAATTTAATTCTAGGAAAAGTGTCATAGTATAAAGAGCATGCCTTATGGATAAAATCTGAGAAAAAAAAAGTTTACTTTTTTATGCAGTCAGAACAGTGGGGTCTGCATTTGCATTTATTACAGTCCCTGTAACATCCAACATCATTGCACTGTTTTTTTAGCAAACCTAGCTGACACTTCAGCTCTGTACACCACGGGAGCGGGTCTAACTCCTTTGGTTTCAGCCATTGCTGGTAACGTTACTAGTCAGCTAGGTTTGCTAATGCTAACATTAGGGGTGTGCCTTTACGCTACTTCCTGTCTCAGTTTACGTTCTTACGTCGGAGTAGAAGAGTCACATGGCTGAAGATAGATTACAACACTGCTATTCGGCCAAACCTGCACGAGGTTTTGGCCAAAATGCCCCACCCCCCCCCCCCCACCCTCAGTATTCCTTGCTCGTTTTCAGAGCATGCAGATGTTGGGTCTCTAATCAGGTGTTAAAGCTTTTCCCAGTGCTCCCAGTGGAGCAGATGCGGCATGACTGAGCCAGGCTCTTGAAGAAATGACTGGGCTCTAGGTACGGTGCATCCGCAGGCCACGCCCCCACAGGTCCCCTGCTGAATTATTCATCGGCTCTCTCAGGCCACACCCCCACAGGTCCGTGCTGAATTAGTCATCTGCTCTCTCAGGCCACACCCCCACAGGTCCGTGCTGAATTAGTCATCTGCTCTCTCAGGCCACACCCCCACAGGTCCGTGCTGAATGAGTCATCTGCTCTCTCAGGCCACACCCCCACAGGTCCGTGCTGAATAAGTCATCTGCTCTCTCAGGGTGACCTGGCCATGGCAGCAGTTGGAACAGTCATGTATTTGTTTAGCTTGATATTTAGCCAGTCTGCTCAGGTCTGCTCCAGGGCCAGTGTTGTGCTTCACTCTGTGACACTGTTCCTGTCTGTCTGTTCCTGTCTGTCTGTTCCTGTCTGTCTGTTCCTGTCTGTTCCTGTCTGTCTGTTCCTGTCTGTCTGTTCCTGTCTGGCTGTTCCTGTCTGGCTGTTCCTGTCTGTCTGTTCCTGTATATCTGTTCCTGTCTGTTCCTGTCTGTCTGTTCCTGTCTGGCTGTTCCTGTCTGTCTGTTCCTGTATATCTGTTCCTGTAAATCTGTTCCTGTCTGGCTGTTCCTGTCTGGCTGTTCCTGTCTGGCTGTTCCTGTCTGGCTGTTCCTAAGCGTTCTGATGTTGAACTGTAGGAGCTGTTCCACTGGTTGTGTCCTCTGAGTCTACACAACACACATGTGACGTGATGTGAAAGTTGGGACTCCGATGGGATTCATGTGTCGATGGAGAACAGATCAAATTGCAACACACACCCCCAGATTTAAACCCGATTCTCTCCTCAAGTCAATGGAAATGTGATCCAAATTATCAGTCATTTTTAGGGTGCCCTCTAGGTCTGTGTAGACACATTCCAAACCATTAAAGCCAGGGAAATAAGAGTTCTTCATCCACTTCTCTCTGTCACCTTGCTTATGCGATCCTTATGGAAGGGCCTGAGTTATTGGACAGGTTAGGCCCAGAGGACATAGGCTCCGTCAGGGGGTAATTTACCTCAGAAAGACCAAGAGAACTAACCATGTCGAGCATGATGACTTCAGTTTAACAATTAGGAAGGAGAGGGAGCCAACCATCTGATCCTTCCACAGCCTCAGGCCCAGAGCCTGCCGCACTAGTCTGTAAACTGGTGTGAAAGGCTCGTCTGTGCTCAGTTTCCAACTCTTTCTCTCTCTCATTATGTCTCCTTATACCACAGATTGCCTTCTCTCAACACAACAGCATCATGGACCTGGTGCAGTTCTTCGTAACATTTTTCAGGTGAGTGAGTGTGTGTGAGTGTGAGTGTGTGTGTGTGAGTGAGTGAGTGTGTGTGTGTGTGTCTGTGTGTGTGTGAGTGTGTGTGTGTCAGTGTGTGTCAGTGTGTGTGAGTGTGTGTCAGTGTGTGAGTGTGTGTGTCAGTGTGTGAGTGTGAGTGTGTGTGTGAGTGTGTGTCTGTGTGTGTGTGTGTGTGTGTGTGTAAGTGTGTGTGTGTGTGAGTGTGTGTGTGTGTGTGTGAGTGTGTGTCTGTGTGTGTGAGTGTGAGTGTGTGTCTGTGTGTGTGAGTGTGTGTGAGTGTGTGTGTGTGTGTGTGTGAGTGTGTGTGCGTGTGAGTGTGTGTGCGTGTGAGTGTGTGTGTGTGTGAGTGTGTGTGAAAGTGTGTGTCAGTGTGTGAGTGTCTGCGAGTGTGTGAGAGTGTGTGAGTGTGTGTGTGTGTAAGTGTGTGTGTGTGTGAGTGTGTGTGTGTGTGAGAGTGTGTGTCAGTGTGTGAGTGTGTGTGTGTGTGTGTCAGTGTGAGAGTGTGTGTCAGTGTGTGAGTGAGTGTGTGTGAGTGTGTGAATGTGTGTGTGTGTGTGAGTGTGTGAGTGTGTGTGTGAGAGTGTGTGTGAGTCTTCAGCCAATGAGGGATGAGTTGTATTGGCTGGATCTGGCGGCTTCCTGGTTCTTAAATGGATGTAAGCTGAGTGAGCAGGCACCTGTCTGTACTGGTGAGCCCAGTGTGGTGCCTCATGTCCTGGCCCTTTGGATCGGGGGGGGGGGGGGGGGGGGGGGGGGTTGTTGAGATGTGAGGACCTGGTGTGGGAATACAGAAGATATCATTGGCTCCTTAAACTTCCTGTTTAGGGAACAAACTGTTTCCCACAGAGTGTGTGTGTGTGTGTTTCAGAACATTTAGTAGTTAGCTTTTGGCTACCAGAACTTCGCTAGCCGCACAGATAAAGAGATCGTTGACGCTAGCATATCTCACCTCAGATCTGCCCGTGTTCGTCAGTTGGGCCTAGGCTGACGTTATCTGTGAAACAGCGTGGTTTGGGAAGGTGGAGGAGAAACCTCATTGGTTGGCTGTATAATCGGAGACAGCTGCCAGTCTCTCTGTTTGTCGTCCCCTTACCATCTCTACAAATCTCTCTCCTCCGGGTCACGGCAGGCCAGAACCCACAAATAGATGACAGCGTAGTAATTGCGATCTTTCTCCTCGTATCGCCTGGGGAAAAAAAGAGGGAAAACTGCCTTTTAAACGGGTGACGGTGACAGGAGACATGTGGGCTGGCTTTGAGGGTGGTTATTAAAAATATCCAAACCTAATTATGAGTGTCTCATCACAGGGCCAACACGTAGGCTTATAAAAAAACACTTCCCCTGAAAATGGGGTTGTTGATGAAGAATCTGTCCTTGTGTACCCTGAAATTACACAGTGTTTTATGCGAATGTGAGCAAACTCCATCTCTGCCTCCGAGCGGCTTTTTAACCGGCGCTTTGTCATACCTTCCGTCTCATACATTTGGTTCAATTGCGAGGATCCATTTTCTGCCTGTGTCGCTGGGCGAGCTCTATTAAGTCCTGTCGTGAGGACGTGAGCACTCTCCCTGCCTGGGTAAACAGTGGTTTTGTGGGCGTGTCGAGCTCTGTTTGACACCAGCCACAGATTGCCTCGTTTGAGCTCCGTTGGAATTGGCTTCATGACATAAAGTGGTACAGTTATCTGTAAAAGGACAATTAAACAGGAATTTTCCTATTTATGTCTTCCTTTACATGTGCTGTCTGTGTTCTCCTGAACGAAAACAGTGTCACTGTACCATGAGATGGTTAGAGCTCTGTGAATATGAGAATAATGAGAGAAAATCTGTGGAAACAGAGCGACTGATACAGTGAAGACAGTAAGTCAGTGAGACAGTGAAAACAGTGAAGACAGTAAGTCAGTGAGACAGTGAAAACAGTGAAGACAGTAAGTCAGTGAGACAGTGAGAGCAGTGAAGACAGTAAGACAGTAAGTCAGTGAGACAGTGAAGACAGTGAGAGCAGTGAGACAGTGAGAACAGTGAGAACAGTGAAGACAGTGAGACAGTGAGGACAGTGAAGACAGTAAGTCAGTGAGAGCAGTGAGAGCAGTGAGAACAGTGAGACAGTGAAGACAGTGAGACAGTGAAGACAGTAAGTCAGTGAGACAGTGAAGACAGTAAGTCAGTGAGAGCAGTGAGAACAGTGAGACAATGAGACAGTGAAGACAGTAAGACAGTGAGAACAGTGAGACAGTGAGACAATGAGACAGTGAAGACAGTAAGTCAGTGAGAGCAGTGAGACAGTGAGACAGTGAAGACAGTAAGTCAGTGAGGACAGTGAAGACAGTAAGTCAGTGAGACAGTGAGAGCAGTGAAGACAGTAAGACAGTGAGACAGGTAAGACAGTGAAGACAGTAAGTCAGTGAGACAGTGAAGACAGTAAGTCAGTGAGACAGTGAGACAGTGAAGACAGTAAGTCAGTGGGAGCAGTGAGACAGTGAGAACAGTGAGACAGTGAAGACAGAAAGTCAGTGGGAGCAGTGAGACAGTGAGAACAGACAATTAGACAGTGAAGACAGTGAGAGCAGTGAGAACAGTGAGACAGTGAAGACAGTAAGTCAGTGGGAGCAGTGAGACAGTGAGAACAGTGAGACAGAGAGACAGTGAGGACAGTGAAGACAGTAAGTCAGTGGGAGCAGTAAGACAGTGAGACAGTGAGAACAGTGAGACAGTGAGGACAGTGAAGACAGTAAGTCAGTGGGAGCAGTGAGACAGTGAGAACAGTGAGACAATGAGACAGTGAAGACAGTGAGAACAGTGAGACAGTAAAGACAGTAAGTCAGTGGGAGCAGTGAGACAGTGAGAGCAGTGAGACAGTGAGAACAGTGAGACAGTGAAGACAGTAAGTCAGTGAGACAGTGAGAGCAGTGAGAACAGTGAGACAGTAAAGACAGTAAGTCAGTGGGAGCAGTAAGACAGTGAGAACAGTGAGAACAGTGAGACAGTGAGGACAGTGAAGACAGTAAGTCAGTGGGAGCAGTAAGACAGTGAGGACAGTGAGACAGAGAGAACAGTGAGACAGAGAGAACAGTGAGACAGTGAAGACAGTAAGTCAGTGGGAGCAGTAAGACAGGGAGACAGTGAGGACAGTGAGACAGAGAGAATAGTGAGGACAGTGAAGACAGTAAGTCAGTGGGAGCAGTAAGACAGTGAGAGCAGTGTGACAGAGAGAACAGTGGGACAGAGAGAACAGTGAGACAGTGAGAACAGTGAGACAGTGAGGACAGTGAAGACAGTAAGTCAGTGGGAGCAGTAAGACAGTGAAAGCAGTGAGACAGAGAGAACAGTGAGACAGTGAGAACAGTGAGACGTTAGTTCCCAACCGTAGGAGAAGAAGCTGGAACATGGCATCATCTCACAGTCACAGGGCTGAAAGTGGCAGGAGATACAAGTAAAATCAGTTCAGTGTCTGTAGCATCTTTAACTTTGGTGGCCGTATTGTGAATGTGTGGTATGAGACTTAACAGGCTTATGTGCCTACCTTTGTGAATGTATCTGTTCTTACCCACATAAGTGTCTTAGGTCAGATGTAAGAGTCGAATGCGCTTCTCTGTGGATATCATAGCAAATGTGGCTTAGTCCCTGTATATGAGAATGATTTGTTAACTAAAACACATCAGAAGTAACTGATGGATAATGGTAACTAGCTACTATAGCCTGGTAAGCTGTTGATTGGCTGAGCTGTTGGTCACGGTGAGGGTTACGGTGATTATTGTTGGGTAAATACCATCACTGTTATCACTGTTATCATGGTGTGTTGTCTGTGTGTTTGGGCTAAGGTGTTGATGGGTGTAGGATTTGGCTTCTACCAGCCTTCTGGTCTCCACTGGGTCCAGTCACAAGAATGCCAGAGATCTCCCCAAAGGAGCCCAAGACATGAGGTTGATAAACTGAGCTGAGAGAAGAACGGAGCTCTCTCTCTCTCTCTCTCTCTTTCTCTCTCTCTCTCTCTCTCTGTATCTCTCTCTCTCTCTCTCTCTCTCTGTATCTCTCTCTCTCTCTCTCTCTCTGTCTCTCTCTCTCTCTGTCTCTCTCTCTCTCTCTCTCTCTCTCTCTGTCTCTCTCTCTGTCTCTCTATCTATCTCTCTCTCTGTCTCTCTATCTATCTCTCTCTCTGTCTCTGTCTCTCTCTCTCTCTCTCTCTCTGTCTCTCTCTCTCTGTCTCTCTCTGTCTCTCTCTCTCTCTGTCTCTCTCTCTCTCTGTCTCTCTCTCTCTCTCTCTCTCTCTCTCTCTCTCTCTCTGTCTCTCTATCTCTCTATCTCTCTATCTCTGAGTGTGCAGACCTGTGCTTAGCTGTTCCAGTGTTATGATGCTGTAGTGAGAGTGTGTAATGACAGACTATTACGGGCTGCCTCGGTTTGCGAGCATGAACACAGACCTTTACCTCTGTGCCAGGCTGTTTTATTTTTTTTAGCTGATCATGTAGGCTTTATCAGTGTCAGCAAATTCCACTAAGGCTTCTCTAATGGCCATAAATCATAATCTGTTTATAAAGTGAGGGGGAAAAGGCTCTCTCTCTCTGTGTGCATAGGCCTGTGAAGCTGACAGGGGAGACACTCAGAGTGAATGCAGCTTTACCTGTCTAATTAGCAGAACCATGTTTTAGTTTCCTCTGGTCCCTTTGCACTCCGCTGGCTCCCTGAAGGAGTGTTTTTTTGTTTAGAGACCCCGTACACAAGCTGTGGTGTGTGGAGAAGCTCATCAGTATGAGAGGGTTGGTTGTGTCCGTGTATCGGTGGGAATGAGCTATCACAAGTAAGACAGACAGCCTCCGTGCCCCCCCCCACCCTTCCCCCCTCACTCTGAACCTTTTAAGGGCACTGAGTGAGAGCCCGTGGACTCGACCCATCTCCCCGGTTGACCAGGGGCAGGAGAGAACCTTTAATTACTTTATTTCTCCCATTAGTAGTGATTGCAGGTGGACCAGTGGAGGGGATTAAATCCTGTTTACTGTCTGTGACGCTGAGGATGAAAGAGGAAGATCTGAGGGGGGATTTCCATTGCATTCAAGTTTTTTCTCTTTCGTCTCCGTCACCAGTGCAGTTTTATCTTCAAACACACCCAAGATGGGACTGTTTGAAAGCCCTGAAAGGATTTCATCATTTCTCCTTTTACTGCCTCTCCCGTGTGAGCCATGAATTAATTTCACACAGTGATGTTTACTAGCACTCACATATCTTCACAAATACAGCTGCCCAAAACCAATTTACCAGGAGTTCTCCAGTTGACTGTTGCCACGCTTTTGAGGAGTTTCTTATTTTGAAGCACGTCATTGCCTGATTGGACTGTTGACCTGCACTTTCAGATGACTGCCGTCGATCCCTGGCAGTCCTAAGCCCCTGAGAACTACCGGCCTGTGTCAGAGCTCTGTGTTCACCCAACTGTATCCAAACACCCACCAGACAGTCCACTCTGTCACACCCCAAACACCTACCAGACAGTCCACTCTGTCACACCCCAAACACCTACCAGACAGTCCACTCTGTCACACCCCAAACACCCACCAGACAGTCCACTCTGTCACACCCCAAACACCAACCAGACAGTCCACTCTGTCACACCCCAAATACCTACCAGACAGTCCACTCTGTCACACCACAAACACCTACCAGACAGTCCACTCTGTCACACCCCAAACACCCACCAGACAGTCCACTCTGTCACACCCCAAACATCTACCAGACAGTCCACTCTGTCACACCCCAAACACCCACCAGACAGTCCACTCTGTCACACCCCAAACACCCACCAGACAGTCCACTCTGTCACACCCCAAACACCTACCAGACAGTCCACTCTGTCACACCACAAACACCCACCAGACAGTCCACTCTGTCACACCCCAAACACCCACCAGACAGTCCACTCTGTCACACCCCAAACACCTACCAGACAGTCCACTCTGTCACACCCCAAACATCTACCAGACAGTCCACTCTGTCACACCCCAAACACCTACCAGACAGTCCACTCTGTCACACCACAAACACCCACCAGACAGTCCACTCTGTCACACCCCAAACACCCACCAAAAAAATATTGTAATGAATGAACGAATGAAAAAAAAAAAAGGTGACGTTAATCTTAGATTTACTGTGATTGACTGGGGACCTGTCCAAGGTGTTTCCCCGCCTTGCTCCCAGTGAGCACTGGGATAGGCTCCAGCGCCCCACGACCCTAATTAGGATAAGCAGCTTGGAAAATGAATGAATGAATCTTAAATTTGTCTAGATTAATCCTGTTACGTCCATATTCTCTCACTGCTGATCTGTGGCCTGATTGTGTTGTGCTTTGTCGTACCTGTGCTCTGTAGAGGAAAGGGTGTGGTCAGGGGAGAAAGTGAGGGGTGGTGTATGAGAAAGGGGTGTGGTCCGGGGAGAAAGTGAGGGGTGGTGTATGAGAAAGGGGTGTGGTCCGGGGAGAAAGTGAGGGGTGGTGTATGAGAAAGGGGTGTGGTCCGGGGAGAAAGTGAGGGGTGGTGTATGAGAAAGGGGTGTGGTCCGGGGAGAAAGTGAGGGGTGGTGTATGAGAAAGGGGTGTGGTCAGGGGAGAAAGTGAGGGGTGGTGTATGAGAAAGGGGTGTGGTCCGGGGAGAAAGTGAGGGGTGGTGTATGAGAAAGGGGTGTGGTCAGGGGAGAAAGTGAGGGGTGGTGTATGAGAAAGGGGTGTGGTCAGGGGAGAAAGTGAGGGGTGGTGTATGAGAAAGGGGTGTGGTCAGGGGAGAAAGTGAGGGGTGGTGTATGAGAAAGGGGTGTGTGGTTCTGGGTCACTCTGAAATGCCAGATGGACTGAGGCTCTGTGGGCTGAGATGATTGTTAACTGTTAGAAACTGAGGGAGCCGCCTAGTTTTCTCAGAAATCTCTTAAAGGACACGGCTGAGTGCTGTCACACATGGGAGAGGGGGCAACAAAACAATGGCTGAGGATTAATTTGAACACAGAGCTGTTTCTGACTGGAATATGAACAAGATGTTTTCAGCCACCTTAGATAAATTGATTCAGCTGCTGTTCAAGCCTTTGAAGAAAAAAAAGAGTCAGAGATTTCAGTGAGAGTCAGAGATTTCAGTGAGAGTCAGTGGTTTCAGTGAGAGTCAGAGATTTCAGTGAGAGTCAGTGGTTTAAGTGAGAGTCAGAGATTTCAGTGAGAGTCAGTGGTTTAAGTGAGAGTCAGTGGTTTCAGTGAGAGTCAGTGGTTTCAGTGAGAATTTTCCTTTACTGTTCAATTCTTTTTGCCATTGTTGACTATCTGTCTGACTGACTGTCTGTCTGTCCCACAGCTGCTTCTTGTCTCTCTTACTGGTGGCTGCGGTGGTTTGGAAAATCAAGCAAACCTGCTGGGCTTCCCGCCGCCGGGAGGTGAGTCTCTCCTCTCTGTCTGTCCTCCCTGTCTCTCCTCTCTGTCTGTCCTCCCTGTCTCTCCTCTCTGTCTCTCCTCCCTGTCTCTCCTCCCTGTCTCTCCTCTCTGTCTGTCCTCCCTGTCTCTCCTCTCTGTCTCTCCTCCCTGTCTCTCCTTTCTGTCTCTCCTCCCTGCCTCTCCTCCCTGTCTCTCCTCTCCGTTTTACTGCTGCTCTCCTCTCATCTGCATTGCCACGATGTGGAGTAGGAGCCTTCTCCATTAGGAGTGAGATTGGCTCTAGGCTGCGTTCTGCTCCTCATTAAATACTGTCAGCAACAAAAATATGATGTTCTGCCCTTAAGAACACGCCACTGACAAACAGGATCATCGTCTTCATTAGATGTCCCTGTGAACCAATCAGCATTGACGAGACTTATGTCAGACTGGCAGCCGGCTGGAACAAAGGATGACTGATCCAGATGTTTCTGCATGATTGTCTTTGTCCTCACACTGGAAGACTGAGCACAGATGTGCCAGCCCTGCTGGCTGTGTTCTGACAGGGCTTACAGCAGAGGGTTTGAGATGATCTCTGTCGGAACCCTGTGATAGGTTCTCTGTGGTTGATTAAATTGTCATTGATAATCAGAGAGGCAGATCTGTGTTTTGTTTTTTTTTGTCCTTAATTGATATATGAGAGTAAAGATGAGTGATGAGCAGAGTGATCCAGGAGCGTAGTTATCTACGGGATGAGGGTAAATGAACCCTGCTGTGGACAGATGGGCCAGGACATTGTCGTTCACATCACATCCACACACCTCATCACCCTCAGGCACCCTCACAGAAAAATGGATAAAAACACCCCTTTATCTTTTCATTCAAATGATTGAAAGGTTTGGGGAAACACTTAGCTTCTCTTTAGCTTGTTTGTCAAGAGCTTAGATCAAAACTTCTCATCATTCTGGCAGTCAGTGGCCAATCATTCGCCAAGGTCATCAAGCGTTTTTTTTTTTTTTGGGGGGGGGTTTTTCTGTCAAGATCGCAGTGGCATGTCAGAGATTCTGTCGGAGTTTAGTGTCGGAGAAACACTGTGTTTGTTTCTCTCTGAGGTGCTGTAGAGACACCCTCCATCACACCTCTCGTCATCACAGACAGCTGGTCATGTCCGTGTTTATTTAAGAGCTGGTCATGTTGGTGTTTGACTTTGACAGCTGGTCATGTTGGTGTTTATTTAAGAGACTGGACTTTGACAGCTGGTCATGTTGGTGTATATTTAGGAGACTGAACTTTGACAGCTGGTCATGTTGGTGTATATTTAGGAGACTGAACTTTGACAGCTGGTCATGTTGGTGTTTATTTAAGAGACTGAACTTTGACAGCTGGTCATGTTGGTGTTTATTTAAGAGACTGGACTTTGACAGCTGGTCATGTTGGTGTTTATTTAAGAGACTGAACTTTGACAGCTGGTCATGTAGGTGTATATTTAGGAGACTGAACTTTGACAGTTGGTCATGTTGGTGTTTATTTAAGAGACTGGACTTTGACAGCTGGTCATGTTGGTGTTTATTTAAGGGACTGAACTTTGACAGCTGGTCATGTTGGTGTATATTTAGGAGACTGAACTTTGACAGCTGGTCATGTTGGTGTTTATTTAAGAGTCTGGACTTTGACAGCTGGTCATGTTGGTGTTTATTTAAGAGACTGGACTTTGACAGTTGGTCGTGTTGGTGTTTATTTAGGAGACTGGACTTTGATAGTTGGTCGTGTTGGTGTTTATTTAAGAGACTGGACTTTGACAGCTGGTCATGTTGGTGTTTATTTAAGAGACTGGACTTTGACAGCTGGTCATGTTGGTGTTTATTTAAGAGACTGGACTTTGACAGCTGGTCATGTAGGTGTTTATTTAAGAGTCTGGACTTTGACAGCTGGTCATGTTGGTGTTTATTTAAGAGACTGGACTCTGGTGTCTGAGCTCCCAGAGAGAAAGTTTGACTGTCTAATGCTGGCTGTGTTTGTTCTCTGACAGAAAGGGCTTGTTTTATGACAAGTAATCTGTTAAATGTTTAGTACATTGTCATTGCAGTCATTAGTACAGAGTCTCTGTAATCTTTAGTACAGAGCCAGTGTAGTCTTTAGTACAGAGCCAGTGTAGTCTTTAGTACGGAACCAGTGTAATCTTTAGTACGGAGCCAGTGTAATATTTAGTACAGAGTCTCTGTAATCTTTAGTACGGAGCAAGTGTAGTCTTTAGTATGGAGCCAGTGTAATCTTTAGTAGGGAGTCAGTGTAATCTTTAGTAGGGAGTCAGTGTAGTCTTTAGTATGGAGCCAGTGTAATCTTTAGTATGGAGCCAGTGTAATCTTTAGTATGGAGTCAGTGTAATCTTTAGTATGGAGCCAGTGTAATCTTTAGTATGGAGCCAGTGTAATCTTTAGTATGGAGTCAGTGTAATCTTTAGTATGGAGCCAGTGTAATCTTTAGTATGGAGCCAGTGTAATCTTTAGTAGGGAGCCAGTGTAATCTCTCACTTGTTCCCTGTTGATTCTCTTGCCAGACACTAAGGAGTTTTGTTTGTCTGACCGCACTGCACTAATTCCAGGGGCTCTCTGGTTTACTGCAAACCCTTGCTGTGTTGTATCATGTTCATTTAGTATCAAGCGGAGTGAAAGTTGAATTGTTTTCCTTTAAGTATGAAGTTGATGGCTAAACTGCTTGATTTAGTGAGTTGCATAATTCATGTCCTTCAATGCCCACTGTAGAGTGTGTGTGTGTTAGTGTGTCTGAGTGTGTGTGTGTGTGTGTGAGAGAGAGAGAGAGGGAATGTGTCTGTGTGTGTGTGTGAGTGTCTGTGAGTGTTTGTGTGTGTGAGTGTTGTTTTGTGTGTGTGTGTGTGTGTGTGTGTTTGTCTGTTGGAGCATCCGTCAGTATGTGTATCTTTGTCTGTGTGTCTGTGTGCATGTGTGTATTTCACACACACGTATAGTAGTCAGTGCTTGTGGAGTAATGGCCTTGTTATTCTGATGAAACCTCCTCTCTTGATGCGCTGCTCCTCACTCTGTGAATCAGTCAGTTACAGAACCTAATCATCTGAATATTACACTGGATTTCATCCAAATTACACTTAAACGGGTCCTATAAATACTTTGTTTGCGTACAGCATGTTACAATAGGACATGCACTGTTTGTTAAATAGATTTGTTTTTTAAAGAGATTTGCTGATGCTGAGCAGACAAAAAATGTCATTTGGAGTGACCTGTGGCCATCTTTATGGCAAGCCCTGGTGTCCTCTCTTGATTTTCACTTCTCTCACTAGCAGTGAGTGCTGAGTCCGTCGGTCAGTCTCTAACAGTGGCTGTTGAGACTGTCAGTCCGTCCCTGAGGATTTATCCAGAAGGCTGTCACAAACTCCCTCATCTTAAGTCCAGATAATTCCCCAGTCTTCAGTCACCAGAGGAAGCTGTTTCTGTGGCAGTGTTGACTTTTGGATATGCTTAATGCAGACTGTTAGATGCCTGGACCTTTAACAGAGGGTTGTGGGGGAGAAGATGCTGATTGGTTGGGTGCTGGGTGATGGAATGGACCCTCCCTGGCTCATCTCTTAAGAGTCAAACACTCCGTTACCCCCGAGTCTGTCAGAATATTGGGCTGTCCCTTTCAGGTAGTCACGCCGCCTCCATTTTGGTCGGTCGGTTCTGTGTGTGTGTGAGTAGAGGAGTGTGTGTGTGTGTGTGTGTGTGTGTGTGTGTGTGTGTGTGTGTGTGAGTGTGTGTGTGAGTGAGTAGAGGAATGTGTGTGTGAGTAGAGGAATGTATGTGTGTGTGTGTGTGTGTTTGTGTGTGAGTAGAGGAATGTATGTGTGAGTAGAGGACAGTGTGTGTGTATATGTGTGTGTGTGTGAATAGAGGAACATGTGTTTGTGAGTAGAGGCACATTGAATTTGAATCGTTGCGCTGTCTGACTTGTATTCCTCACAGGGTGTTCCTCTCTGCTCTGATCTGGTCTCACTGGGTGAGCAGGGTGTTCCTCTCTGCTCTGATCTGGTCTCACTGGGTGAGCAGGGTGTTCCTCTCTGCGCTGATCTGGTCTCACTGGTGAGCAGGGTGTTCCTCTCTGCTCTGATCTGGTCTCACTGGGTGAGCAGGGTGTTCCTCTCTGCGCTGATCTGGTCTCACTGGGTGAGCAGGGTGTTCCTCTCTGCTCTGATCTGGTCATACTGGGTGAGCAGGGTGTTCCTCTCTGCTCTGATCTGGTCTCACTGGGTGAGCAGGGTGTTCCTCTCTGCTCTGATCTGGTCATACTGGTGAGCGGGGTGTTCCTCTCTGCTCTGATCTGGTCATACTGGTGAGCGGGGTGTTCCTCTCTGCTCTGATCTGGTCATACTGGTGAGCAGGGTCTTCCTCTCTGCTCTGATCTGGTCATACTGGTGAGCAGGGTGTTCCTCTCTGCTCTGATCTGGTCTCACTGGGTGAGCAGGGTGTTCCTCTCTGCTCTGATCTGGTCATACTGGGTGAGCAGGGTGTTCCTCTCTGCTCTGATCTGGTCATACTGGGTGAGCAGGGTGTTCCTCTCTGCGCTGATCTGGTCATACTGGTGAGCAGGGTGTTCCTCTCTGCTCTGATCTGGTCATACTGGGTGAGCAGGGTGTTCCTCTCTGCGCTGATCTGGTCTCACTGGGTGAGCAGGGTGTTCCTCTCTGCTCTGATCTGGTCTCACTGGGTGCAGTCAAATGGTGTGGACAGCGCTGTGGTCAGTCGTCCAGCACGGTCTTCATCATGCATGAGGCCTGGGGATTCTCAGCCGCTGTGCATCACTCTCTGGACTTGTGGCTGGATGGAGAGAGATAGTGAGAGAGATAGTGAGAGAGAGAGAGAAATATTTGGGGGGGGGGTTAATCTCTCAGTTGGTGACAAATATAATAGCCCTTACATATTGCAAAGTAAAATGTCTCTGCAGCAGTTGCTGTCTGCCACCACAGTCCATGTGGTCCCTGAGGACAAGGCCGCGGTGGTGTTAGTGGAGAGGTGTTAATCTTGCCTTTGAGAGACTGACATGTGAACAGGCAAATTTGATAATAACAACGTTTAGTTCAGCAGGGAGAGCAGTCAAATTAAAGACGCTCTCAGAGCTGGACACTGATGGCTTTGGCTCTCGTCTCGGCAGTCTGTTGAAGGAGAGGGTCCCCTGTGGGTGTCTGTAATGCGCGTAAAGTCCACTGAAATGAAAACTTAAAGGAGGCCAGATTAGAGATTAAAAGATGAATGGAATGATCGTTACCCGTGGGCTCTGTAAAGAAGAAAGGAAATGTTTTTTTTTTTTTTTTATAAAGGTTCAACTCCCGTTGAGCATCAGTGTGTCCAGATTCAGCATTTAGAAGAAGATGACAGCAATTTTGTGGATTTTGTCATTTTTGGAGGAAAACTATTTTTGTGGAGATGTTGTAAAATGACAGTGGGCTGAGTTGGTGAGAGAGTGAGGTGAGTTGGTGAGAGAGTGAGGTGAGAGAGTGAGGTGGGTTGGCGAGAGAGTGAGCTGAGTTGGCGAGAGAGCGAGGTGAGTTGGCGAGAGAGTGAGGTGAGTTGGCGAGAGAGCGAGGTGAGTTGGCGAGAGAGCGAGGTGAGTTGGCGAGAGAGCGAGGTGAGTTGGCGAGAGAGCGAGGTGAGTTGGTGTTTGTCTTTGGAGAAGTGGACAGGTTATCTACCTGAGTCTGTACAGCAGAGGGAATACCTTCACTGTGGCTGTGTGACAGAGACTGGCAGCTCCCAGGCCATCTGTTATTGGTGGAGGTGGAGAGGGGCGGGGCCAGCTGCCGGGGGTCAGAGCAGTGAAGGTGAGAGTGTGGAACAGAGAGCAGGTGGAGGCAAGAGGACTTAGACAGTGTGATGGAGCGGATGAGCAATGTCTGCAGGAAATGTCACATCTCCACTAAAAACACTACGAGGCCCAATGACCTTTCTCTACCTGACATAAAGTCCAAAGCGCACACACATACACACACACACACACACACACACGCAGGCACACACACACACACACACACACACACACGCAGGCACACACACACACACACACACCTGCAAACACACACACATACACACACACACACACACACCTGCAAACACACACACATACACACACGCAGGCACACACACACACACACACACCTGCAACCACACATACACACACACACCTGCAAACACACACACACACACACACACACGCAGGCACACACACACACCTGCAAACACACACACATACACACACACCTGCAAACACACACACATACACACACACACACCTGCAAACACACACACATACACACACACACACACACACACACACACACACACACACACACACATTCAAACACACATGCACACACATGCGAACACACACACACACACACACTCTCACACACACACACACACATCCAAACACACATGCACACACATGCAAACACACACACACACCTGCAAACACACACACATGCAAACACACACACACACCTGCAAACACACACACATACACACACACACACACACCACACGCGCACACACACACACACACACACGCAGGCACACACACACACACACACACATGCAAACACACACACGCGCGCACACAGACACACACACACACATGCAAACACACAGACGCACGCACACACACGCGCACGCACTCACACATCCAAACACACACGCACACACATGCAAACACACACACGCACGCGCGCACACACACACACACACACACACGCACACACCTGCAAACGCACACACACACACGCAAACACACACACACACACACACGCACACATACACATACACATGCACACACACATACACATACACACGCGCACACACACAGACACACACATGCAAACACGCATGCACACATACACACGCAACCACACACACACATACAGGCTCTCTCGCACACACACAGGGTCACACATGCTCTCTGTCTCTCTCTCTCACTCTCTCTCTCTCTCTCTCTCACTCACTCACATACACACACATACACACACAAACACAAAGACACACGTTCATGCAAGCATGAATATACGTGCATACACACACACACACATATACTCACAGATAGGTTTAAAACAGTGGAGGGCATGTAAGACTTGCTTGCTGTTGGACATGTGCTCATTTGCACATATAATTAATGCATGTGTGTCTTGCACAGATGTGCACAGTGACTGTTTGCACATACAGTGAGAGCAGTGATTGTATTTCTGTTTGTATGGAGATCAGTTGTATGGAGATCAGAGAGAAAGAGAGAGATGGACTGGTGGTGGGGAGAAGGAGGAGAGAGGGTGGAGACAGGGTGGAGAGAGGGAGGAGAGAAGGTGGAGACACAGAACACACAAAACACCATGGCCCAGTCGGTCATGTGACCAGTGACATGCGTGAGCAGTGGAGGAGGTTCCAACGCTGTGTGAGATGTGTGTTGAGCTGGGGGGTGTGTTAGACCTGTGTGAGATGCGTGTTGAGCTGGGGGGTGTGTTAGGCCTGTGTGAGATGCGTGTTGAGCTGGGGGGGGGCGTGTTAGGCCTGTGTGAGATGTGTGTTAGGCCTGTGTGAGATGCGTGTTGAGCTGGGGGGGGTGTTAGGCCTGTGTGAGATGTGTGTTAGGCCTGTGTGAGATGCGTGTTGAGCTGGGGGGTGTGTTAGGCCTGTGTGAGATGTGTGTTGAGCTGGGGGGGGTGTTAGCCCTGTGTGAGATGTGTGTTGAGCTGGGGGGTGTGTTAGGCCTGTGTGAGATGCATGTTGAGCTGGGGGGTGTGTTAGCCTTGTGTGAGATGTGTGTTGAGCTGGGGGGGGTGTTAGGCCTGTGTGAGATGCGTGTTGAGCTGGGGGGTGTGTTAGGCCTGTGTGAGATGTGTGTTGAGCTGGGGGGGCGTGTTAGGCCTGTGTGAGATGTGTGTTAGGCCTGTGTGAGATGCGTGTTGAGCTGGGGGGTGTGTTAGCCCTGTGTGAGATGTGTGTTGAGCTGGGGGGGGGTGTTAGGCCTGTGTGAGATGTGTGTTGAGCTGGAGGGTGTGTTAGGCCTGTGTGAGATGTGTGTTAGGCCTGTGTGGTGTGTTAGGCCTGTGTGAGATGCGTGTTGAGCTGGGGGGTGTGTTAGGCCTGTGTGAGATCCGTGTTGAGCTGGGGGGTGTGTTAGCCCTGTGTGAGATGTGTGTTAGGCCTGTGTGAGATGTGTGTTGAGCTGGGGGGGGTGTTAGCCCTGTGTGAGATGTGTGTTGAGCTGGGGGGTGTGTTAGGCCTGTGTGAGATGCGTGTTGAGCTGGGGGGTGTGTTAGGCCTGTGTGAGATGTGTGTTGAGCTGGAGGGTGTGTTAGGCCTGTGTGAGATGTGTGTTAGGCCTGTGTGGTGTGTTAGGCCTGTGTGAGATGCGTGTTGAGCTGGGGGGTGTGTTAGGCCTGTGTGAGATGCGTGTTGAGCTGGGGGTTGTGTTAGCCCTGTGTGAGATGTGTGTTAGGCCTGTGTGAGATGTGTGTTGAGCTGGGGGGTGTGTTAGCCCTGTGTGAGATGTGTGTTGAGCTGGGGGGTGTGTTAGGCCTGTGTGAGATGCGTGTTGAGCTGGGGGGTGTGTTAGGCCTGTGTGAGATGTGTGTTAGGCCTGTGTGAGATGCGTGTTGAGCTGGGGGGTGTGTTAGCCCTGTGTGAGATGTGTGTTAGGCCTGTGTGAGATGCGTGTTGAGCTGGGGGGTGTGTTAGCCCTGTGTGAGATGTGTGTTAGGCCTGTGTGAGATGCGTGTTGAGCTGGGGGGTGTGTTAGGCCTGTGTGAGATGTGTGTTAGGCCTGTGTGAGATGCGTGTTGAGCTGAACACACAGTGCTGCAGAGGACTCGGTGTTCTTTCACATATGAAGAGATCCACACGCGGCTTTCAGCACTTAGCCACTCCATTCAGCTCCCACACACCGGGGAACTTTTAATACAGATGCACTCACTGGCACTCTCTGCCTCCTGCTGTTCTCTAATGTACTGCCTAGACATACGCACAGAGAGTCAGGCTTTCAGCAGAGAGCCAGGCTTTTCCATTCAAGATTCAAGCACAACGAAATTGCAGTTGTGTCAACCTTAGCCCCTGCATTTATATTAAGACTCACACATATTTACAAAAAAAAGTACAAAATATGAAAAATATAAATATAAAATATCAGCTATAAAAATAAAAAAATTTAAAATATCAACAATAAAATAAATACAGAATCTAATTTAACAATTTAACGTTTAAAATACACAAATTCCAGAGAGCGGAATAGGGTCAGGGTCAGGGTCAGGGTCAGGGTTAGGGGCAGGGTTAGGGTTACCAGGCAGGATGGAGCGAGTGGCCCGCCAGCCCAACTGCAGTACGTTGGGCCTCACATCTCCCTAAAGATCAGAACCCAGCAGAGGCCTTCACCAGTCTTTCCCTAGTTCTCTGTGTAGCCATAGTCAGTCAGAGCTCATCCATTTGGTTGGCGAGTGATCTTGTGTTCACGAGAAAGACACTAGGGAGAGGGCTTTTGTGTGGAGCAGCTCTTATATCTCTTATCTTATCTCAGTGATAGTCAATATTAATAGCAACAAAAAACACTGGTAAAAGGAGCACTCAGGCACGCCGCCATCTTGACCAGAGAGTCAGGGCTTTAGCGGAGAGTCAGGGCTTTGGCGGAGAGTCAGGGCTTTAGCGGAGAGTCAGGGCTTTAGCGGAGAGTCAGGGTTTTAGCGGAGAGTCAGAGTTTTAGCGGAGAGTCAGGGCTTTAGCGGAGAGTCAGGGTTTTAGCGGAGAGTCAGGGTTTTGGCGGAGAGTCAGAGTTTTAGCAGTGAGTCAGTCGTCATCTATCTAGATGAGCTTGGTCCCTGATGGAGTTCCTAGGATGATAGACATATGAGGTTCCTCTGAAACCGCACTGTAAAGATTAACAGGACTGGGTCTGACTGTCACACAGCTCAAATTCCACTCATCTGCTCTCAGACTGGACTGGAACCAGCTTGGTTACTCCGGCCTTCACTTGGTTACACGTTAAATGGGTTTGTTAAGTTTCTGTAAAGCACCTACTGCAGACATACATGCGGTCTGTGAGGATCCGGGACCATAGATGATGGAGCAGAGAGTTCTACTCTGGAGTCTTGTTCCAGAAGGCTGTTGTTCTCTGATTGAGGACCTGTTGGTTCCTGTGCTGTTTTAGCTCTGGTCTGCTGACCGAGGGCAAAGTTTGTTATATGTTGTTTATGCTTTACTGAATATTTCTGTAATATAGAGTTTTTATTTATTTATTTATTTACTGATTCCTCAAGCGTTGGTCTTGTTTTTGTGTCAGTTTTCTCATTTATGAAAAGGGCCATTAAGTACCAGGTGAAAGTCTGCTGGATTGTGCTTGTACCAGAGACTTTTTCTGACTTTAACATGGGAGAAAATCAACCCCAAGTCCTCATCGCTCCAGTTTTCACACTTTTATGCTGCACTTTAAAACTTATTCAACAAAGTCCATTTGCTCTGAACTGACCTGTGTCTGTGTGTCTGTGTGTGTGTGTGTGTGTATTTGTGTTAGTGTGTGTCTGTATTTGTGTTTGCGAATGTGTTGGCGTTTGTGTTTGTTTGTGTGTGTGTTTGTTTTTGTGTGTGTCTGTTTTTGTTTGTTTGTGTGTGTGTGTGTGTTAGGTGTGCACTGTGTTATATGTGATGTACCAGCTTCCTCTCAGAAGCTTTCGGTGTGATGCGGTTGCCGTGGTGAGGAGCAGTACCAGGTGATAGAGAAGTGGGCTGGTTGCAGGTGATGGAGAAGTGGGCTGGTTGCAGGTGATGGAGAAGTGGACTGGTTGTAGGTGATGGAGAAGTGGGGCGGTTGTAGGTGATGGAGAAGTGGACTGGTTGCAGGTGATGGAGAAGTGGACCGGTTGCAGGTGATGGAGAAGTGGACCGGTTGCAGGTGATGGAGAAGTGGGCCGGTTGCAGGTGATGGAGAAGTGGGCTGGTTGCAGGTGATGGAGAGGTGGACTGGTTGTAGGTGATGGAGAGGTGGACTGGTTGCAGGTGATGGAGAAGTGGGCTGGTTGCAGGTGATGGAGAAGTGGGCTGGTTGCAGGTGATGGAGAAGTGGACTGGTTGTAGGTGATGGAGAAGTGGGCCGGTTGCAGGTGATGGAGAAGTGGGCCGGTTGCAGGTGATGGTGAAGTGGGCTGGTTGCAGGTGATGGAGAAGTGGGCTGGTTGCAGGTGATGGAGAAGTGGACTGGTTGCAGGTGATGGAGAAGTGGGCTGGTTGCAGATGAAGCGTTTTGGCTGTGAACAAAGGCAGTTTGTTACTGAGAGCAAATCTCTTCTCATCAATAAATGCATACCACTGTTTTCACTGTCTCTGTTTAAAGTCTCTGTCTCCCTCTCGTTCTGTCCTTCGGGTCTCTATGTCACTGCTCAGCGGACATGAATGAATTCATAGAGACTTTCAGAGGAAGGAGCTGATTTTGGCTCTGTGGATCTTCCATTGTCAGCTCCTGCTGCAGGGGTCTGAAACTGTCCTCTGTGTTAGACAGGCACCCACTGCCACGGCTGTACTGGACAGAATCAGCACCTCCTTCTCCATCTCCCCTTCACACCCTATGCCCGCCCACATAACCACACCCTAAAACCCACCCACACAACCACACCCGACCCTGCCCACACATTCACACCCCTATGTGCCACCCGCACAGTAGGCGATTTGAAGGGGGAAGCCATCCCCCTTGTTAACCTGCCATCCCCATATATAGAGTGGTGTCAGTGACTGCTGGGCCATCCCCCCTGTCGGTCACTGGGCCACCCCCCTGTCGGCCACTGGGCCACGCCCCTGTCGGCCACTGGGCCATGCCCCTGTCGGCCACTGGGCCATCCCCCTGTCGGCCACTGGGCCACGCCCCTGTCGGCCACTGGGCCACGCCCCTGTCGGCCACTGGGCCACGCCCCCCCTTAAAAAATAACAAACCACCTACTGTGCCCACATAACCACACTCTAAATCTCGCCCACATGTTCTTACCCACGTGTGTCTGCTCAGACTGGGCCATGCTGTCTGCTCAGACTGGGCCATGCTGTCTGCTCAGACTGGGCCATGGTGTCTGTTCAGACTGGGCCATGCTGTCTGTTCAGACTGGGTCATGGTGTTTGTTCAGACTGGGTCATGGTGTCTGTTCAGACTGGGTCATGGTGTTTGTTCAGACTGGGTCATGGTGTCTGTTCAGACTGGGTCATGGTGTCTGCTCAGACTGGGTCATGGTGTCTGTTCAGACTGGGCCATGGTGTCTGCTCAGACTGGGCCATGGTGTCTGTTCAGACTGGGCCATGGTGTCTGTTCAGACTGGGTCATGGTGTCTGCTCAGACTGGGTCATGGTGTCTGTTCAGACTGGGCCATGGTGTCTGCTCAGACTGGGTCATGCTGTCTGCTCAGACTGGGCCATGCTGTCTGCTCAGACTGGGTCATGCGGCCTGTTCAGACTGGGTCATGGTGTTTGTTCAGACTGGGTCATGCGGCCTGTTCAGACTGGGTCATGCGGCCTGTTCAGACTGGGTCATGGTGTTTGTTCAGACTGGGTCATGCGGCCTGTTCAGACTGGGTCATGCGGCCTATTCAGACTGGGTCATGGTGTTTGTTCAGACTGGGTCATGGTGTCTGTTCAGACTGGGTCATGCGGCCTGTTCAGACTGGGTCATGCGGCCTGTTCAGACTGGGTCATGGTGTTTGTTCAGACTGGGTCATGGTGTTTGTTCAGACTGGGTCATGCGGCCTGTTCAGACTGGGTCATTGGACCTGTTCAGACTGGGTCATGGTGTTTGTTCAGACTGGGTCATGACACTGACATTGGATCATTACAATACTGACACTGGACCATTACGACACTGACACTGGACCATTACAATACTGACACTGGACCATTACGACACTGACACTGGACCATTACGACACTGACACTGGACCATTACAATACTGACACTGGACCATTACGACACTGACACTGGACCATTACAATACTGACACTGGACCATTACAATACTGACACTGGACCATTACGACACTGACACTGGACCATTACAATACTGACACTGGACCATTACGACACTGACACTGGACCATTACAATACTGACACTGGACCATTACGACACTGACACTGGACCATTACGACACTGACACTGGACCATTACAATACTGACACTGGACCATTACGACACTGACATTGGATCATTACAATACTGACACTGGACCATTACAATACTGACACTGGACCATTACGACACTGACACTGGACCATTATGACACTGACACTGGACCATTACAATACTGACACTGGACCATTACGACACTGACACTGGACCATTACGACACTGACACTGGACCATTACAATACTGACACTGGACCATTACAATACTGACACTGGACCATTACAACACTGACACTGGACCATTACAATACTGACACTGGACCATTACAATACTGACACTGGACCATTACGACACTGACACTGGACCATTACGACACTGACACTGGACCATTACGATACTGACACTGGACCATCCGTCACCATTACCACATTTTTCTCTCAGTCACACTTCACCTCATTCCTCTCTTGCGCTAAGTTTGTTTTTCTTTTGTGTTTCTTTGCACTTGTTTTTTTGTTTGTCACTCTGTGCGATGTCTCTGTTTGAATATTTTACTGACTCACTGCAGGGCTTTGAGGCTCTTGTCTCATTCTCCACGTATATGGACAAGGAACGCCGTGTGTGTGCGCGAGTGTGTGTGTGTGTGTGTGCGTGCATGTATCTGTGAGAGAGGCTGTGCTGTTTTGAGTTAAAATCATTCAATCGTTGTTGCAAAGGCACAGAGTACATTGACGTCTTTGGTCTGTAAGCGTCATGCTGTTATCTGGTCTGTAGGTGTCATGCTGTTATCTGGTCTGTAGGTGTCATGCTGTTATCTGGTCTGTAAGCGCCATGCTGTTATCTGGTCTGTAGGTGTCATGCTGTTATCTGGTCTGTGAGTGTCATGCTGTTATCTGGTCTGTGAGTGTCATGCTGTTATCTGGTCTGTAGGTGTCATGCTGTTATCTGGTCTGTAGGTGTCATGCTGTTATCTGGTCTGTGAGTGTCATGCTGTTATCTGGTCTGTAGGTGTCATGCTGTTATCAGGTCTGTAGGTGTCATGCTGTTATCTGGTCTGTAGGTGTCATGCTGTTATCTGGTCTGTCAGTGTCATGCTGTTATCTGGTCTGTAAGCGTCATGCTGTTATCTGGTCTGTAGGTGTCATGCTGTTATCTGGTCTGTAAGCGTCATGCTGTTATCTGGTCTGTAGGTGTCATGCTGTTATCTGGTCTGTGAGTGTCATGCTGTTATCTGGTCTGTAGGTGTCATGCGGTTATCTGGTCTGTGAGTGTCATGCTGTTATCTGGTCTGTGAGTGTCATGCCGTTATCTGGTCTGTAGGTGTCATGCTGTTATCTGGTCTGTAGGTGTCATGCTGTTATCTGGTCTGTGAGTGTCATGCCGTTATCTGGTCTGTAGGTGTCATGCTGTTATCTGGTCTGTAGGTGTCATGCTGTTATCTGGTCTGTGAGTGTCATGCTGTTATCTGGTCTGTAGGTGTCATGCGGTTATCTGGTCTGTGAGTGTCATGCTGTTATCTGGTCTGTAGGTGTCATGCCGTTATCTGGTCTGTAGGTGTCATGCTGTTATCTGGTCTGTAAGTGTCATGCTGTTATCTGGTCTGTAGGCGTCATGCTGTTATCTGGTCTGTAGGTGTCATGCTGTTATCTGGTCTGTAGGTGTCATGCTGTTATCTGGTCTGTGAGTGTCATGCTGTTATCTGGTCTGTAGGTGTCATGCTGTTATCTGGTCTGTAGGTGTCATGCTGTCTTCTGGTTTGTGAGTGTCATGCTGTTATCTGGTCTGTAGGTGTCATGCCGTTATCTGGTCTGTAGGTGTCATGCCGTTATCTGGTCTGTAGGCGTCATGCTGTTATCTGGTCTGTAGGTGTCATGCCGTTATCTGGTCTGTAAGTGTCATGCTGTTATCTGGTCTGTGAGTGTCATGCTGTTATCTGGTCTGTAGGTGTCATGCTGTTATCTGGTCTGTGAGTGTCATGCTGTTATCTGGTCTGTAGGTGTCATGCTGTTATCTGGTCTGTAAGCGCCATGCTGTTATCTGGTCTGTAGGTGTCATGCTGTTATCTGGTCTGTGAGTGTCATGCTGTTATCTGGTCTGTAAGCATCATGCTGTTATTTGGTCTGTAAGTGTCTAGATGCAAAGCAGTGAACTCTTTAACAGATTAAGAGCTCAGCTAACAGTGCCTCCATTCACTGGCCCATTGTCACTGGCTGTGCTGTGCTGTGCGTGTTTATCATTGATGAGAGGGACACTCAATGCTCCCACAGTAACTGGTATTTCTGTCCTTATTACAGAGTTTCAGAAGGCCTTTCTTATTGACTTCTCTCTGTCTGTAGTGCTTTGTGTGTGTGTGTGCGCGTGCATGTGTGTGTGGCTTTGGTTGCTAATTTGTGAAACAATTAGAGCTTAATGCAGCCCAGTCCTGTCCATCCCTAATCCAATCAGCTGTGTCCTTGGCGGCTGGATCAGCTGCGTTTAGACATCGATTATCACCACGGTGACAAAACCATTGTGTTTCACTGTTTCACCCTATTGAGTAAGCGGCTGCTAAAGACAGACACCTGCCACTCAGAATGAAGAGAGAATTCACATTCAGTAGCATCTCATTCCTCCTGTCCTCACTGCCCACAAATGAATTTGTCATTTTACACGTTTTACGCACAAAAACACACACACATCATTTGTGTCAGTTTGTGTATGTGTAGGCTGTGAGGAGGTGGTGATTACAGAAAGAAGAGAGATGCTGTCATCAAAAGAGGAGGTGTAATCAAAAGAGGAGGTGTAATCAAAGGAGGAGCTGTAATCAAAAGAGGAGGCGTTGCAGACAAAAGAGAGTGTAGCAGATAGAAAGACTGTCACTCTCTCAATTTTCTCTCTCTCTCTCTCATTCTCTCTCTCCCTCTCTTTCACTCTCTCTCTCTCACACACACACACACACGCATTCACACTTGTTTGAAAGAGTCAGGGGCTCTGACAGTTGTACCCAAACATGGAGATGACTCCCTCCCGCTTGGCCAGGAGGTTCTCTGAGGGGACAGCTATCAGAGGAGAGAGGAGAAATCAATAGTTTTCTGCGGAGGTTTGGCTTTGTCTGAGGGTGTGGCGGTGTGGCCTGGGCAGAGGGGAGAAAGGAGGTGCAGTGTACGATTAATGAAAGAGCAGCAGTTGAATACTGATGCTGTGTGAATCAATGGCAGAGTAATTACTTGTCATATGTTTTAAACTGAGGGAAAATTCTCTCCAGTCTCCTCACAATGGACCTACAGGCTCCCAACCCATACCAGGCCACACCCACCTGCCCTGTTCCTGAGGTGGCTGTTTAGTTCTTCCAGTTTGTTTGTTACTGGTCTCTAGTCTGATTGCAATAGCGGATCAAGAGGTCAACTGTAGATTCATTTCTCTGAAATCCTCTGAGTCTGTGTTTAGGACAAGTGAAACAAAAAACTATATTTTTTTACTGGTCATATCCTTATCAAGTCTCCCTCTCTCTCTGTCTCTCTCCCCCCCCTTCTCTCCCTCTCTCTCTCTGTCTCTCTCCTTCTCTCTCTCTCTCTCTCCCTCCCTCTCTCTCTCTCTCTCTCTCTCTCCCTCCCTCCCTCTCTCTCTCTCCCTCCCTCTCTCTCCCTCTCTCTCTCTCTCTGTCTCTTTTCCTTTGGGCTTATAGCAGCTGATGAGGGAGAGACAGCAGATGGCCAGCAGACCGTTTGCCTCTGTCGCACTGGATGTGGGGAGTGACCAGGTGGAGCTACTGCAGGGAGGAGTTAAGGTGAGTGTGTCTAAGTGTGTGTTGTGTGTGTGTGTGTGAGTGTGTCTAAGTGTGTGTTGTGTGTGTGTGTGTGTGTGTATTGTGTGTGTAAATGTGTGTGTGCTGCTGGATTTTGGTTCAGTTTTAATTTAAGACATCAGAACCTTGGGCTGAACCTTTTCAGTCGGACCTGTTTCTGCTGAAGCCAAATTGTGTTTGTTCTTCCCCTGGCTACACCTGCTCATCCTTACAGCACTGGGATACACTTGCCTAACCTCAACACACAGTTACCTAACCTAAACACACACCCTGTCCTAACGTTTACACACAGCCTGTCCCCCATTAACTCATCAAGCTGACAACACTGCTGTAGGTACACACACACACACACACACACACACACACAGTCAGAATAACCTGCCACACCGCACAGTACTGTGTGGATTACCACTCCAGAATCCATTAGCTGAGAGTGGACGGGTGTTGAGAGTGGACGGGTGTTGAGAGTGGACGGGTGTTGAGAGTGGATGGGTGTCCAGAGTGGAGGGGTGTTGAGAGTGGATGGGTGTCCAGAGTGGAGGGGTGTCCAGAGTGGACGGGTGTTGAGAGTGGAGGGGTGTCCAGAGTGGAGGGGTGTTGAGAGTGGATGGGTGTCCAGAGTGGAGGGGTGTCCAGAGTGGAGGGGTGTTGAGTGGATCAGGGCTGAGAGTGGATCAGGGCCTGTTTAAGGGCAGGGGAGTGTGCTCTTCACCTCTGAGCATTTTTAAAATAAAGCCCAGTTTAAAGCAGTGGCACTGTTTTGTTTGTATTCAGTGAGTTTTTTTTTTTATAAGTGGTCTTGTGATGTGCTGTGTTGTGTTGTGTTGTTAGATGGTGTGTGAAGGTGAGTTTGAGAGTGTGTAGATGTGTGTTTGTAGATGGTGTGTGAAGATGAGTTGAGAGTGTGTGAGGTGTGTGAAGGTGAGTTTGAGAGTGTGTGAGGTGTGTGTTTGTAGATGGTGTGTGAAGATGAGTTTGAGAGTGTGTGAAGGTGAGTTTGAGAGTGTGTGAGGTGTGTGTTTGTAGATGGTGTGTGAAGGTGAGTTTGAGAGTGTGTGAGGTGTGTGAAGGTCAGTTGGAGAGTGTGTGAGGTGTGTGAAGGTGAGTTGGAGAGTGAATGAGGTGTGTGTTGGAGAACACTTTATAAAACGCTCGTGTTTGCACACAGAGGGCTGATAACTGTGCTGTGGTGTTGGATATTTCTGATGGAAACAGATGTTATTGAACAGCTGTATTAATAAAAAAATCAGTTCCTGTCTGTCACTTATCCCGCTCTGTCCTCCTCTGTGGACAGGGCCTGTTCCAACTGTGCATTCTCATGCTAATCATTTGACTCACCACTGGTTCTCCCCCATTGCCTTCCTCTAAAGCTGCACTGTATATGGGTATCTGACACCTGGGTGCTATATGGGTATCTGACACCTGGGTGCTATATGGGTATCTGACACCTGGGTGCTATATGGGTATCTGATACTTGGGTGCTATATGGGTATCTGATAGTTGGGTGCTATATGGGTATCTGACACCTGGGTGCTATATGGGTATCTGACACCTGGGTGCTATATGGGTATCTGATACTTGGGTGCTATATGGGTATCTGATACTTGGGTGCTATATGGGTATTTGATACTTGGGTGCTATATGGGTATCTGATACTTGGGTGCTATATGGGTATCTGATACTTGGGTGCTATATGGGTATCTGACACCTGGGTGCTATATGGGTATCTGATACTTGGGTGCTATATGGGTATCTGACACCTGGGTGCTATATGGGTATCTGACACCTGGGTGCTATATGGGTATCTGACACCTGGGTGCTATATGGGTATCTGATAGTTGGGTGCTATATGGGTATCTGACACCTGGGTGCTATATGGGTATCTGACACCTGGGTGCTATATGGGTATCTGATACTTGGGTGCTATATGGGTATCTGATACTTGGGTGCTATATGGATATTTGATACTTGGGTGCTATATGGGTATCTGATACTTGGGTGCTATATGGGTATCTGATACTTGGGTGCTATATGGGTATCTGACACCTGGGTGCTATATGGGTATCTGATACTTGGGTGCTATATGGGTATCTGACACCTGGGTGCTATATGGGTATCTGACACCTGGGTGCTATATGGGTATCTGATACTTGGGTGCTATATGGGTATCTGACACCTGGGTGCTATATGGGTATCTGACACCTGGGTGCTATATGGGTATCTGATACTTGGGTGCTATATGGGTATCTGATACTTGGGTGCTATATGGGTATCTGACACCTGGGTGCTATATGGGTATCTGATACTTGGGTGCTATATGGGTATCTGATACTTGGGTGCTATATGGGTATCTGATACTTGGGTGCTATATGGGTATCTGATACTTGGGTGCTATATGGGTATCTGATACTTGGGTGCTATATGGGTATCTGATACTTGGGTGCTATATGGGTATCTGATACTTGGTGCTATATGGGTATCTGACACCTGGGTGCTATATGGGTATCTGATACTTGGGTGCTATATGGGTATTTGACACCTGGGTGCTATATGGGTATCTGATACTTGGGTGCTATATGGGTATCTGATACTTGGGTGCTATATGGGTATCTGATACTTGGTGCTATATGGGTATCTGATACTTGGGTGCTATATGGGTATCTGATACTTGGGTGCTATATGGGTATCTGATACTTGGGTGCTATATGGGTATTTGATACTTGGGTGCTAGCTGTGATGCTAGCATTAGCTGGTGTCTGTCCCTGTGAGGATGTGGAAGATCTGTGTTCAGGCTGAGAGTAATTGCTTGTCGTAAAGGTTAATGACACAGCATCTGGAGCTGCTGAGATGTGTTAACAGAGTTCTGTGAGGAATGACAGCCCATGGTCATTAGCTCTATAGCATGTTATCTGTATGATAATGTTTCTTGTCCTCTGGATGAGTCTGTGTGAAGTGTGTGGACCACACAGTGGACAGGGCTGCAGTGAACAGTGTGTAGTCCTGTCAAAACACTGGACGTTGTGTGTTGTGTTTTTGTGTTTTTGTGCAGATGAGAAGCAGTGTGTGGAGTTGTCCACAGACACACTGTCTGAGTGTTGACAGATTTGTGGGAATCGGGCGTGAAGGTTGGCATTCCTGACACAGAAAACCGGGTGACAGGATGTCTGGGTGTCTGATTGAGGCAGGGAGGCTGAGACAGATACACCTTTCACAACACACTCTGTCACCTGTATCCAGATCCGCAGGGGCAGGTGTGTGTGTGTGTGCGTGTGTGTGTGTATGTAAAGGAATTTTGTCTTTACGGCTACAGGGGAGTGTGTGTGTGTGTGTGTGTGTGTGTGGGTGAGTAGGAGGGGAGTTTGGTGCCAAATCAAAGAAGGCTTTTTTAAAGCAGTTCAGACGACACAGCTGTCTCTGCCGGCACTCAGCATATGGGCCACTAACACCACACACAACATGATGGATGAGAACTGGCGTCAGGACGAGAGGGTGCGAGAGAGAGAGAGTCTTTCAGAATTCTCTGTCTCACTCTCATTCATTCTGTGTGTTTATTATGTTCTCTCTCTCTCTCTCTCTCTCTCTCTCTCCCTGGGGGGGCCTGGGAGGGACTAGGGGAAAAGGTGTGTGGAGAGTGGTCTAAATGGACATGGGTCCTGCCCCAGCGGTCCTATAGGGGGAGAGTTCTGGTCGCCAACAACCTGATTACTTCCACACTTTGGCACCAGTTTACGGTACTGGAACCACCAATCTCAGTAGTAAGAGAGGAAACTGGTGATTTTTTTCTTCTGGTCAGGGGAATGCTGGAACAGGTCTCCTGTCCTTTATGTAGTGCCTCAGGAAGGAGCACAGGGTCTGTTTGAGTTTCACCTCCACATACAGGCAGCACAGCGGCTCTGTGGACGGGAACAGCATGTGCACTTTTAAGGCATGATGAGGACACGGGTACGACATACACTTGTTTTTATTAAAACGAGGCTGAAGGACCAGTCTGGGACGACGCCCAAAATCAACAGGGATGAGTCCCGGCACCTCAGCATCAGAGAAGAGCCGACTGACATCACCATCCATACGTGCTTGTTTTAGGAGCACCGGACTGACTGCCTCCAAGACTCCAGGTCAGCGATTCTTGGAGGACAGTGGCCGATCTGAGGACAGTGGCTGACCTGAGGACAGTGGCTGACCTGAGGGCCGTGGCTGACCTGAGGACAGTGGCTGATCTGAGGACATTGGCTGATCTGCGGACAGTGGCTGACCTGCGGGCCGTGGCTGACCTGAGGGCCGTGGCTGACCTGAGGGCCGTGGCTGACCTGAGGGCCGTGGCTGACCTGAGGGCCGTGGCTGATCTGAGGACAGTGGCTGATCTGAGGACAGTGGCTGACCTGCGGGCCGTGGCTGACCTGAGGGCCGTGGCTGACCTGAGTGGAGCAGCAGGTGTCAGGGTCAGAGTGCTCAAAGAGGTGGTTGACACAGACTGCCAGATTCAGGGAGGCACTTTAACTGGACCCAAGAGCCTAGAGAGAGGAGGTGACAGCAGTCTTTTCCACGTTTAACAGTTTCTCCTGCTGTGGAGAGCCATCAGGAAGGGGAGGGAGCGTTTCTCCCCTTTACGGCCCTACAGCACGGGGAATGTGAAGGAACATCCACGAAGGCTTTGTACAGAATTTGTGTCAGTCACACATTTTAACTCGGTGGACTCAAGGTGCTCAGGTTTCCCCAGGAGAGTCCATGTCCACAGCAGACGCTCAGTGGTGGGTTGTACGTGGAGCCGTGGCCAATAACAGACACATGCTGCACATGACTTCCACTACAAGGAAGGGTCGCCCCTTTTTGCCAAGCTAAAGAGACACTTGATCGCCTGGTTTTAGATGCAGTGGAATTTGGGGAGTGTTTGAGGGGCAGGGTCGCGAGGTGGCCCACTAGTTGAACTGTCGTCTGGCCTCCCAGCGGGACGTTACAGAGCGCTGTCCCGTGATTCTAACGGAGACGTGACTGACCCACAGGATACCTGACATATCGCCTCCCAGCGGGACGTTACGGAGCGCTGTGCCGTGATTCTAACGGAGACGTGACTGACCCACAGGATACCTGACATATCGCCTCCCAGCGGGACGTTACGGAGCGCTGTGCCGTGATTCTAACGGAGACGTGACTGACCCACAGGATACCTGACGCATCGCCTCACAGCGGGACGTTACGGAGCGCTGTGCCGTGATTCTAACGGAGATGTGACTGACCCACAGGATACCTGACACATCGCCTCACAGCGGGACGTTACGGAGCGCTGTGCCGTGATTCTAACGGAGACGTGACTAACCCACAGGATACCTGACACATCGCCTCCCAGCGGGACGTTACGGAGCGCTGTGCCGTGATTCTAACGGAGATGTGACTGACCCACAGGATACCTGACACATCGCCTCACAGCGGGACGTTACGGAGCGCTGTGCCGTGACTCTGACGGAGACGTGACTGACCCACAGGATACCTGACATATCGCCTCACAGCGGGACGTTACGGAGCGCTGTGCCGTGACTCTGACGGAGATGTGACTGACCCACAGGATACCTGACATATCGCCTCCCAGCGGGACGTTACGGAGCGCTGTGCCGTGACTCTGACGGAGATGTGACTGACCCACAGGATACCTGACATATCGCCTCACAGCGGGACGTTACGGAGCGCTGTGCCGTGATTCTAACGGAGACGTGACTGACCCACAGGATACCTGACACATCGCCTCCCAGCGGGACGTTACGGAGCGCTGTGCCGTGATTCTAATGGAGACGTGACTGACCCACAGGATACCTGACACATCGCCTCACAGCGGGACGTTACGGAGCGCTGTGCCGTGACTCTGACGGAGATGTGACTGACCCACAGGATACCTGACGAGGTAGTGCAACCACAGGGATTTTCAAAGGTTGGGGCGTCGACCGGGGGACGGACGGTCAGGTCCTTTCACAACACTGTTCACCCAGCATGGAGGTCCTGCCAATCAAGTGGTAGCACGGCTACATCAGTGGAAATAGGATTCTCTCCCCAGACCAGGTTAACAATACAAGAGTTAACAACTATTAAGGGTAATCCCTATATTATAATATTCCATCTTGTATGAGTAAAGCCCGGGGTGTGTGTGTGTGTGTGTGTGTGTGTGTGTGTGCGTGCGTGCGTGCGGGTTTTTGTGTTTTCCCGTTATTTTTACTTTACGTTTTGGATCAGCTGTATGTCAAACCTGTCAGCCAGTAGGCGATTTGTAGGGGGATGAGGGGAGATGCCATCCCTCTTGTGACCAAAATGACCAAAATAACAAATTTGTGTGGTGTGGTCATTACTGTGTTGAATGGTGGTCTCTTGGTGTAACGGGTGCTGTGACAGAGTGCTTCGGCTGGTCCTGTGGAAACTGCAGTGGTTACCTTGGAAACCAAAAATTAAGGTAAACATTCAGCCGCTGTCCTGAATGTTTTCCTGCATGGAATAAGAAAAGTAGAGAGAGAAAGATAAAATGTGTGTGTGTGTATGGCCTATGGCCTAAAGGACATTCATATTTGATCAGCGTGTAAAGACTGGAATTCATGTCCAGGTCAGCTGTAATACTGATGAAAATATTGAAATTTGCTTCTGAAGTTCAAATGCTCGGTGATCATTTCTCATAACAATAAAGCAGAGAAGAGATGATAAGGATGTGTTCTTAAGAATGAGTGTGAGTCCAGTTGGCCGACAGGTAAAACTCCCCCGGTGTGGTGTGAGTCCAGTTGGCCGACAGGTAAAACTCCCCCGGTGTGGTGGGATTTAGGGTGCCGTGGTTTGTCATAATGGAATGATCTGTTATGTCATTTGGAGCATTAGCGGGTTGCATTAGCGTCTGTAGACCCTGGGCTTTATCACTGTTCATGAGTTGTACGGTACAAATGGGCCGCGATCAGATTAGCTCTAATCCGTCTGAGTGACGCTAATGTGAACCAGACAAATTACCCACGGTAAAATTTGAAACCGTAAGCGATCACTGGAAATGCAGGAAAATGGATTTGGATGATGGTTTGGACTTGTTTGATATCAATATTACGCTCCTGTTATCTGCTACCCCCCCCCCCCCCCCGGCCATTTTCGTGCGTGTGAACCCGTGTGGAGTGCTGTCAGGCTTCCTGAGACCACAGATCTCTCATGTCTCTTATGGCTTTTGATTACAAAGGGGGGGGAAAGCGAAGTCTATAGAACACGACCAAAAACTTTATCATCAGCCTGACGATGGCGTTAGGGGTCGGTCGGGGCAGCGCTGGAGCGGGTTTGACCCCCCCCCCCCCGGGCACAGACGACTCCCCGCGAAGCGTGAACGGGTCGAGAGATGTATCGGGAACAGGAGATGGGTGGCTGACTGACATTTAACAGAGAAATCACACAGTCTCCTCTGAGATGCTGCAGGCAGAGAGACAGAGAGAGAGCACAGTCTCCTCTGAGATGCTGCAGGCAGAGAGACCGAGAAATCACACAGTCTCCTCTGAGATGCTGCAGGCAGAGAGACAGAGAGAGAGCACAGTCTCCTCTGAGATGCTGCAGGCAGAGAGACAGAGAGAGAACACAGTCTCCTCTGAGATGCTGCAGGCAGAGAGACAGAGAGAGAACACAGTCTCCTCTGAGATGCTGCAGGCAGAGAGACAGAGAAATCACACAGTCTCCTCTGAGATGCTGCAGGCAGAGAGACAGAGAGAGAGCACAGTCTCCTCTGAGATGCTGCAGGCAGAGAGACAGAGAGAGAACACAGTCTCCTCTGAGATGCTGCAGGCAGAGAGACAGAGAGAGAACACAGTCTCCTCTGAGATGCTGCAGGCAGAGAGACAGAGAGAGAACACAGTCTCCTCTGAGATGCTGCGGGCAGAGAGACAGAGAGAGAACACAGTCTCCTCTGAGATGCTGCAGGCAGAGAGACAGAGAGAGAACACAGTCTCCTCTGAGATGCTGCAGGCAGAGAGACAGAGAGAGAACACAGTCTCCTCTGAGATGCTGCAGGCAGAGAGACAGAGAGAGAACACAGTCTCCTCTGAGATGCTGCAGGCAGAGAGACAGAGAGAGAACACAGAGATGGAGGGGGGAGAAAGGGGGGAGTAGAAGGATAGAAATTCTACACACGGACAAACAGAGAGGCTGAAAGGGAAGCCAACCAACCCCCCCACCACCCCCGTCACTCAGAAACAATGGCTTGGAACTTTTAAGTGCAGCACAAGTGGCCTCTTGTCGTCTGCGAGAGACAGTTATTGCTCTGATAACAGCCTGCGTGTGCACGGCAGAATGGACATCACTGTCAGCGAAGGCTTCAACTGACCTTTAACAGTCACCTCACACACGCCTGCACCATCTCACTCCACAGCTGCTCTCAGCCAGGTCTGTGTGTCTGCGTCCGTGTCTGTGAGTGCGTATCTGCGGGTGTGTGTGTGTGTGTGTATGTGTGTGTGCGCGCGCACATGTGCGTGTGTTTGAGTGCACGTGTGCCTATGTGCAGGTCTGTGTTTGTTTATGTGCGTGTGTTTGAGTGCACGTGTGCCTATGTGCAGGTCTGTGTTTGTTTATGTGCGTGTGTTTGAGTGTGCGTGTGCCTATGTGCAGGTCTGTGTTTGTTTATGTGTGTGTGTGTGTGTGTGTGTGTGTGCACTCTCGCTGGTGTCGGTTGTAAAATCCGTCTCACTGTGATTTGTCTGGATCGTAATTGGAGGAGAAGAGGAGAGGTTGTCATTACTGACAGTTGCTAGTGGATTTTTGGGACATGCAAAATAAACTCTTTGATGTTAAAAAAAAAATCCAGAATCATTTCATATTAGGAAGGTTTTTTATGATAAGATTCATATGTATTTTTCATACATATATTCGTATTTTCAGAGCTGTGAAAATGTCCTTTGTAAAGGGTTGCTATCCAAACTGATCTGCATTAAAAAATGACTCGTTGATGTTGAAGTAAGAGCTTGTGTGAGAATGTGCTGTTTGTAGCGTGTCTGACATGACTCCGCTGTCTTGATTAAGAGACATCAGATTGAGCAGGTCTGGGTCCCGCTCCCCAAAACCTTTCCAGTTCAAACAGCCCTGTGGGTCAGCTGGGAATCCAAGTGGTAATGGAGCGTTCCAGGGGAGGAGTGAGGAGAAACCAGCTCAGGTGTGGTTTTGTCCCTGAGCTGTGCATTCAGCAGAGAGTGACCATGCTGCCGTACGTTCGTTAGAGGAACGAGATGTCTGAGGTCAGACACACTGAGTCAGCCGCTCTGAAACCTGTCAAACGCTGCACACTCACCTAGACATAATTATAATGACAGATTTATGCAGAACTAATTATGATGATTAGAACAGGATGGCAAAGGTCATGTCCTGGTAAAGGCATGCACATTTGGAAGCAGGACTGGGGCCTTGATTTGATTGGATGAGAGCTGTCATTTGGCTGTGATTGGCTGTAGGGAGTGGAGGAAGAAGGGTATGGTTTGACCACAGTTTGTCTGTATGTTCAGAAACTGTGGTGTATTATTGAGATTAGAGTTGTGTGAGTTGATTGGCGGTCTGTGACTGTCTGTGTCTGGTCTCACAAACTGTTACTGAAAATAGTTTTGGTGAGTTAAACTGACGCAATATCTATGGATGCAAAATTGAATCAAGCAAATTCAGATTTGCCTGGTGAATCTGTCCACAGAAACCAGCAGTATGTGTATTCAGTGTGTATTCAGTGTGTATTCAGTATGTATTCAGTGTGGGTATTGTAATGAAGGATGTTTGATAACATGTAGCTGTCACACTCCTGGAGTTTTTTTTTTTACAGCACGCAACACACACACACACACACACACATACACATTCACTCTTGGCCTGTGTGTCATACAGTGGGACTGGTTTATATGTTAATTACACTCAGCCTGTGGACATGCTCATATTTAATACATTTTCTATGTCTCTCTCTGCAGGGTCCACCCAAACCCATTGCCATGGAGCCGTGTTCAGGGAACAGAGCTGCTGTGTTAACAGTCCTGATGTGTCTGCCTCGGGGACCGTCTGGAGTCCCACCTCCTGGGCAGTCGGGTAAGGACCTTTTTGTGCACCTGTTAAACTCTATCAGTCGTCAACAACCTAGAAATGGACCCGACATAGCTGCGCTACACAAACAGACCTGACACAACCCCCTACACAAACGGACCTGTCACAACCCCCTACACAAACAGACCTGACACAACCCCCTACACAAACGGACCTGTCACAACCCCCTACACAAACAGACCCAACACAACCCCCTACACAAACGGACCCAACACATCCCACTACACAAACAGACCTG
>NC_044499.1:53050422-53057922 GCF_902362185.1 Chanos chanos | reverse complement strand
TGAAAAACCGGAAGGCCTTCCCCCCCGCGCATCAGGGCACCTGCGTGTGAGCCGTCAGCCGTCGTCAGTGCCGCTCTGTCTCCAGACGCTCTCTGAGCTCAGCCGGCTGCAGGCCCCACACGTCTCCAGAGAGAGTTTTACCCCCACGGACTGGTTTCAGTCAGGCCACAAAGCCGCCTGTCTCTTCCCTGTCGCTGTATCATCACACTTCTACTATAACGTCCAACGCGGTCACACGGTTCCACCTCAACCCCAACATCTGCTCCAACATGTTCACCTGTCATCGCTCCTGCCCAACCCCCAAAGTCCTCACCTGCTTCATCTTCCATCTCCAGCAGTTTGATTCCACTCTTCACATCCACCTCTGCCTTACCCACGCCCACCCGCCAAAGGCCGACCAGTGTCCGTCCACAGGAGCCCGTTCCCTGGGCCCAGCGGTGGGTGCGGTGGGTGCTTAGGCCCTGCTGGGTAGAGACAGTCCTGACGGCTCTCCTCTGTGGGCCTGGAGACTGGGATTGGACAGGGGTTTTACTGCATCATATGGGCACAGATAAGCCAACATTACCGCTATTCATGAAAACTATGGACAACTGTTGGTGTTGTGTGTGTGTGGGTTTAAACTCTTTTACATGTTTGTTTTGCTTGCCAACTAGACAGTATGTGTTTGCATAAGAGCCAGGTAATCATTGTAAAAAATATTTCTTGCTACTTTGGCATTTTTTTATATGAAAACAAAGAAATGTTGACCATATGAACAGCTAACAGAAACGTTTAAGCTCATTATTGTTTACGGCTTCTTCCCTCACCATAGGAGAAACTGCTCGCCGTGAAATTTGTCAGAAGTCAGTTGTTGGAGGAGTTGTGACGAGTGTTACCAGTAAGTCCCCAGTATGTCTCTGAGAGGAGGCTTTTGTCGTGTTGTTAGGAGCTGCAGCCTGACTGAGGAGAGCTGAGATCTGTTGGAATCTGATTGGTCTGAGTCAGGAGAGATTTACCTGGTACATTGTGTCATTAACCTCTGACCTGATGGCAAATGCTATATTACCTAATGATAGGGAAATGTTGAAAGCTATAGTTGTTGTTTTTTTTTTTTTTCATTGTTGTTATTGAGTGTTTTTATTTTTTTGAATGACCTGGTACAGATTTGAGAGATATATAATAACCCATCTGTAGAATTTCATCTCTTAAGAACTGTGTGAGAGGCCTGTGTTGTGTGTGACACAGACACTGTGGGTCTCTTTGAGAGAGGAGCGCGCAGACACACAGCCCGGGCCGTCTCTGGTGCGCTCCTCCTCACGCCCAGTCTCACCTCCGGTATTGTGGAGCTGTAAGGGGAGTTGTGGGACTGAGAAACCCACACGCTCTCATCTGCCAGACTCCTCCCAAACACACAGACATTCTCTGACCCGCCTGAGCAGCTGAGGATCCGTATCCATGGAAACACTAAGGGCGTGTCCAGGGCCCACCCCTTCCTGTGTGTCGCACCATGTCAGTCTGTGTGTCTGTTCACGTGGCTTCTTCAAACTCTTTTTGTTTCCTTGATATTTTTATGAAAAGATTGTGAAGAGGGCAGCATTTACTTTAGAGCCCTTTTCTGTGTAATATGTTGATCCCGTTGATGAATAAAAACCTGTCTTTTACGATGTTTGTGAATAAGAAAAGTCATTGTTTTGATACCAGATCACTTCCTGTGTAATATATCTGTTACAAACAGCGGCTCCTTCGGCTTTTGTGGTTTTTTTATTTGATTTGTGCGGCAGCCCTGTTGTCGGGGGCAGCCCTGTTGTCGGGGGCAGCCCAGGCTGCTTATATACAGTGTCTTTGGGCATTATAATTATCCTTCCATGGACTTTTGTTTATATATAATTATCCTTCCATGGACTTTTGTTTTGACATGAATGGTTTTAATGTGATGGTAGCACCATAATCAGTGGGTGTCTGCAGGTTTATTACACAGGAAACATTACTGACGGAGGAGGCGAAGAAGAAAAAACATCCACCCCTCTGTTCATATTGTTAATCTTCAGTGTATTTTAATGCTGGACAGAAAAATAAACCTGCTGAATATTTGTAGGGTCCTTTGTGCTCTGAAGTCATTTAAACCTCTGAGTGTAACTAATGCTGGACCTGCTGTCCCCCCGGCCTCACATGCCCGCCACCCGCCCCCCCCCCCCTCCCCGGGCCACACGGACAAACCGACGAACGCTACCAGCCAAGGCCAGTAAAGCCCCCACATGTGTGTGTTCACTGCGTCAGTTCTCTCCTGTGTTCTTACACGAACACAAATCTCAGTCACTCACATCACTCAGCAGCAGTCACTCCACTTCCTCAGTCGTTAGTCACTGTTAGCCCAGGTGTGTGTGTGTGTCTGTGTGTGTGTGTGTGTCTGTGTGTGTCTGTCTGTGTGTCGGTGTGTGTCTAAGACAGGGTGACAGAGACAGAGATAGCTGTCATATCTGACTAATGTCCATAAACACACACCAGGAGTTGTGTGAAGAACAGATCTTAGTGGGTGGGCGAGAGAGGGAGAGAGATGGTGATGAGTCTGCCCTGATGCATCACTGGCACAGTGATACTCAACATCCTGTCTTTTTAGGTCTCGTCAGGAGATCAGAGTGGTTGGCCTTTTGATTTAGAACTTCTGTTTTCTGTTACTTTGAAACCGGTAAAAATAGTTTGTCACAATACAACACTGTACAGCAGTGATAGTCACTGGACTACAGCAGTTCCACAGAGGTAGATCTGGGTGTAGCTGTACGGTGCAGAGTTAGTCATAGAGGAGTGAATATGTGTGCAGTGTAAGTGGTAGAGGAGTGAATATGTGTGCAGTGTACGTGGTAGAGGAGTGAATGTGTGTGCAGTGTGAATGGTAGAGGAGTGAATGTGTGTGCAGTGTTAATGGTAGAGGAGTGAATGTGTGTGCAGTGTAAGTGGTAGAGGAGTGAATGTGTGTGCAGTGTTAATGGTAGAGGAGTGAATGTGTGTGCAGTGTAAGTGGTAGAGGAGTGAATGGGTGTAAATCACAGATGAGGAGCTGTCTGATTAGTTTTCTGATCTTTATGGCTTTAGCTTTGGCAGGAGACGCATGCTGTAAATCAGAGTATCTGTAGCTAACATTAGGAGATACTAATGATTGCATGGCTGTGGTGTTAATACAGGGGGCAGTGAGAAATGACTCAAAGCATCAGTCATTCACAGGAGGCCTCAGCCACTGACAGATATATAGCAAGACTTCTGAAACTCAGATCATATCCCCAGAAAACATCACAGTCAGCCTGAAGTCGTGTAACACTGCACACATGATTTATGCCCTGGCTAACATCAGAACCTCACCTCCTTATTTCCTATCCGATGTCTGCTCTTTCTCTCTCCTCAGTGATCACCGATTATCTGGACAAAACTGAACTGGGCCCCTGTCTCCTCTGCTGTCTCCTCTGAGTCATTACTCCTGAGGAGGAACAAAGAACCTCCTTATGTTCTGTACCCGGACTCCGTCAGCTGTCATATCGTTCCTCCTCCCTCAGGAGGCCCCAGATCCCTCCCCCTGAGTGCAAAGTCATTTTCCACTTCTGTTGTACAGGACCATTCATATTTTGTGATATGATTAGAGGGCTCTTATTAATTCCAAACCTGAGCTCACCTGTGTGCCATGTGACTTGTGACTTAAAAGTATGTGCTGTATTTTAGACACACAGAAAATCCATGTGCGGTCTACTATCCGACTGAATATTAAATTCCAAAAATCCCTTGGAGCATTTTTGTTGATTTTTGTGGAATCGGGCCTTGGTCCAGTCTTGAGACAAGTGGACTGGGTGTGTGGTTCTGTCCATCCAGTGGCTTAGTTTGAACATGCAGAGGTCTAAAAGACATGCTGCCCCCCCTCCCCACTCCCCCCTTCACTGGTTCGGCCCGGATGTGGACCAAAGCAGTGAATGAGTGACAGTCATTAGTCGTGGGACAGGACTGCTCCTCATCCTCACTGTCTCATACCAGCACCTCCTTTTCTCCTCTATCACCGCCTCCTCCACTAAAAGTCCAGCAGACAGCTGCAGCCCAGGTCACTCTGGAAGCCATGGAACGCTGACGTACCTTCTCTTTCTCTCCTGCTGCTGAAACCTGCGCTGCATGAAGATTTGTTCTCCTCTTTCTCCACGTGAGGAGAAGTTACAGTGTCTGCCACATGTCTTGCTTTGACCCTTAACCCCAAGGTGACTGGGGTCGACCCCACTGGTTGTACTGGTTATGCTCTTTCTCTGCGTCTTAGGGTCACTGCAGAAATGCTGTTTGTCATATCTCTTTCCATAGCTCACAAAAGGTGTATAGGCAACCCGTGTCTGATTAGAAATGCTGTGTTTTGGTATATTTGGTAGACAGAGAGAGGGAGAGACATGTACCCGTGTCTGATTAGAAATGCTGTGTTTTGGTATATTTGGTAGACAGACAGAGAGAGGGAGAGACATGCACCCGTGTCTGATTAGAAATGCTGTGTTTTGGTATATTTGGTAGACAGAGAGAGGGAGAGACATGTACCCGTGTCTGATTAGAAATGCTGTGTTTTGGTATATTTGGTAGACAGAGAGAGGGAGAGACATGCACCCGTGTCTGATTAGAAATGCTGTGTTTTGGTATATTTGGTAGGCAGACAGAGAGAGGGAGAGACATGTACCCGTGTCTGATTAGAAATGCTGTGTTTTTGGTATATTTGGTAGACAGAGAGAGAGAGAGAGAGAGAGAGAGATACACCCGTGTCTGATTAGAAATGCTGTGTTTTTGGTATATTTGGTAGACAGACAGACAGAGAGAGAGAGAGAGAGAGAGACATGCACCTTGCCTGTCGAGCCCGTCTCTCTGAGACTCAGCTCCTCCACTCTGTCCTTGTTTTGTGTGGAGTACACTAGACTCCGATCTGAGATACCACACACTGTTAAACGGATTTGGTCTTTTATTGCAGATGAGACTTCATGAACAATGCTGCTATTACTCTTCCACTATTATTAAATCTCTCCTCCTCTTTCGCTACCTCCGTACAGATTTCATATCAACCCAATTTCATTCCATACCGTCGTGTCCAATAAATCCTAAACAGTCTTTGTGACATATTCAATAAAACGTCTTTATTACTGGTTTATGCCTCATTCCTAAAAACCGGAGTTGAAGTGTCTAGCAGAGCGTCTTAGTGCGGCCCGCGTGTCCTTGTTAGTTATTGTCACGCGGAGAGCGAACTGATGTGATCTGACTGACCATCACAGAACTCGTTCCCATTATCACTTAATCCTGCCAGGGGTCGGAGTTAATGCAGACTGATAAGCAGAACACCCGGGCTGACGTTCAGTGATTGTTCGTCTACTGCTCCGCACACGGGTCATCTTTCGTCGCCTCCGCTGTAACCTCTCGCCCAGCGGGTCACCTGCTATCTTCATGCTTTATTATGAACTCCGTTCCTGGGAGCAAATAATATCAGAAAGTCACTTGTGCCTGCCGACAACGACTAGGTTCACTGCCCTTAGCCGTGGCCGTGCGTCGCTCGAACGGTTTAAAACCGTGCCTGCTGACACGCGGTTTAGAGCATTTACGTCGAGTCAGTAAGTGACCTGCATTGCATTTTTACCAAACACAAAGTCGTTGTCGTTGTCAAAATAAACAGCCGACTTTGCCATGCCTAGCCTGAGGCTTAATTCAAATTTATGTCAAATGAAATGCAAGATTCTGCCTTTCCGGTACAAATTCTCTATAAAACAAACAAAGCATTACGGTGGTGGTTTGATTTCCAAATTTTAAGCTCTCCTTTTGGCATCCTATTCCACCAGACGGAGAGTACAAAGTCGGGTGTTGTGAGTGTTAGATTTGTAAATATATTGTAGGCTGTATTAGTCTGGCCTCAAATCCGTCCTCACCCTCTTTTAGTACAACCGCACGACAAGGTTTGAAGTACAACCGTCTAAAATTGTAGCATGAAGGATGAATTCCTCAGAGGAAATGTACTACAAACCATCTCACATAAAAATGATCCCTGTGAAGGTTTAAAAAATTATGACGCTTATTTAGGCTGTATTCATCGCAGTGTGCTGGTTTTCAGCGGGAGTCGGTGGTTCACTCACAAACTATTAGATTCTGTCCATCCTTTGTTACTGAAGGGGGGAACACAACCTGTCCGAAAAAATGGCAAAGATCACGCAGAAATTAAAATGAAAATGTAAGACGATCTTTTAAAAATAAAAATCGTTAAAACTTAACAAGAATTGAAAGGCTGATATTGTTCTGTAGACCACCATGCGTCAGTACAGAATGAATCATTAATCGTATCCCTGTCAGTTATTCCATTTTTCAAAAGGATTCTGTCCCAGTCTGTGTCTGGCCGGGCTGAGGACGAGACAAACCGTTCCTCCTGCATCCCCGACGCCACTTGTCTCTCTGCAATGTATCCATTCATAGCGTATGAGAAAAAACGCGTTTGAAGAAATTCCTTCAGATGCGGGGGACACGCCCTTCCTTTCAAGTCTTCTTCATATCAAACCTCGTATTTATAGTCGTCATTACGATTTAACTGGCAAGATTTTCAGTTGTTGGTCACTCATCTCATTTGCATGACAATATAATAAATCTTTTTCTTTCTCCTTCTCCACTTTGACTAAAAGAAAGTAAGACAACATCTGTATATCTATCTCTCTTTACTGGATGACAATTATTAGATTTAAAAATAAATAACACAAACAAATACTAGTATTTCATGTATTCCTTGAAGTTTTTAGGGATCAGATCTTTTTTTTAGGGAATTTTCTACAGTACTGTTACATACTTAACAATTCAAACAATACAGTGAGGAGTCCGACATGAGGCGCTCTGAGAATGACGAAGCATGGACACGTTTTTACACAGCTCTGGCGGCCAACACTGACGCTCACTATTCAGTCGCTACAGATGACAATTTACACAGCAGTGACAACATCATAATCAGCAAGAGTGCAATAAATATCTGTGTGTGTGTGTGTGTGTGTGTGTGTGTGTGTGAGTGTGTGTGTAATGACCGTGAATGTAACGGAAACATCAGAATGCACTTAATACGTATATTATTTTACATGTGTGTGAGAGGAATGAAAACTCATTTACAGAGATTATATCTGTGTCTTTCTTTCGTCTGGTGGACTCAGTCTGGGCAGGAGACTGTGAATATATGAAGTTAGACTGAGAGACTGTGATTATATGAAGTTAGACTGAGAGACTGTGATTGTGTGAAGTTAGACTGAGAGACTGTGATTATATGAAGTTAAACTGAGAGACTGTGATTATATGAAGTTAGACTGAGAGACTGTGATTGAATGTTGTTAGACTGAGAGACTGTGATTATATGAAGTTAGACTGAGAGACTGTGATTATATGAAGTTAGACTGAGAGACTGTGATTGTGTGAAGTTAGACTGAGAGACTGTGATTGAATGTTGTTAGACTGAGAGACTGTGAATATATGAAGTTAGACTGAGAGACTGTGATTATATGAAGTTAG
>NC_044499.1:53037922-53042922 GCF_902362185.1 Chanos chanos | reverse complement strand
TAATGCTCATGACTTCTTTTGCCTTTTTCTTCTGTTCCATTCCAGTTCAATTAAAACTAGTTTTCAACAACAGATGAACGGAATTGTTTTGTTCAGAATTGTACTGCGGTGAATTCTCACACTTGGTTTCTCATCCATTCAAAATGACACTGAGACGGGACCACACTCTATGCCATTCCAGCTCATCCACACTTTTGTTTGGTTGTCAAAGCAGGCGTTGGCTCCTTCTCTCTCTCTCTGCTTCACCTCCTCTGATTCTCTCTCTCTCTCTCTCTCTCTCTCCCTCTCTCTCTCTCACCCCTCCCCCCCCTCTCTCACCCCCCCCCCCCCTCTCTCTCTCTCTCTCTCTCTCTCTCTCTATCCATGTCTAATAAAGATGTCATCTGTTTGGGTAACGCTCTGTTATGTCTTTATCTTGTGACTGAGTCTGTCGTCTGTCACCTCGTGAAGAAAAATCCACTTTCTCATCTTTTTCCCGTCCGTCTCCCTGCCACAGCTCAGTCCAAATGGATGTTTTTGAATAACTGGCTGACAAAATGCTCCCTGATTTTCTTCACCTGGATAGTTTGGGGATACCTGAGCAATGTCTTATTGTCTTTTTATGTCAAATCTGTCCTCAGCTCCTCCACGGAAGTGCCAGTCTTCTGCACCCTTTTGGGTGGGCTGCTCTCGCTGTGGCAGGAGATAAGATTTATGGATTACGAGGACTGAGATTAGATTTATGGATTACGAGGACTGAGATTAGATTTATGGATTATGAGGACTGAGAATATACCAGCACCTACAGCAGACACATTTCACAAACAGCTGTGTTTCACCCACTAGAGTGACCTGCCAATCACAGAGCCCTGCCTGTGAACTACAGCCAATGAGAGATGTCATGTGGCTTATCTTAAAGTCCAAAGTGGCTTTGAGGCTGGTGAGAAAGAGGAAGTGGTGATGAGGAAGAGGAAGTGGTGATGAGGAAGAGGAAGTGGTGATGTACTCACGAAGGCAGCGGTTGTTGGTGAAGAACTCTGAGAATTTTTCACACTCAGCTCTTCTGTTACCACTGCTGCTGCAGTCACACCAGGGTGACACACTGATACCTGGAGAACGCAGGTAGTTTGGGGTCATCACTGTACCTGTGCCACACAGAAATGGGGTCAGAGGTCAGAGGTCATGGTACTGTGCAAAAGTACTTGAACCTCTTTGATCCACACATATAAAACCAGACAGTGTATCCAAAAAAATTCTTTGTGAAACCAACTGAAATAATAAACTGAAAGCATTTGTGTGTGTATCTCACCTATCAGACCAGAATAAGCCAGGAGACAGTCAGCATAATTCTCCTTTGAACAGCCTGACACAGAGCGAGCTTCTGGCTGGCAGTTAGTGAGGAAGTCAGCAAGTCGAGACCTGGAAACAAACCAACAATAAACCACAGAGAAAAACTCTATAGACAATAAACCATAGAGAAAAACTCTATAGACAATAAGCCACAGAGAAAACTCTATAGACAATAAACCACAGAGAAAACTCTATAGACAATAAACCACAGAGAAAAACTATAGACAATAAACCATAGAGAAAAACTCTATAGACAATAAACCACAGAGAAAACTCTATAGACAATAAGCCACAGAGAAAAACTCTATAGACCTCTGCCCTTCTTTTAGAACGATGTTACCACCCCACCCCCCCTTTCTCATCTCAGTCCATCCTCACCCCCTCTACCCCCCACCCCAACTGTCTCTCTCTCTCTCTGTCTCTCTCTCTATCTCTCTCTGTCTCTCTCTCTCTCCCTCTCACACGCGCATGTAAACTGCCCGGCCGGACCTGCAGATGTAGTTGGTTTTGCAGGTTGCCTGCAGGGCCAGGCAGTTGGGTTTGTCCCGGTCCTCGTAGGAGCAGGCGGGGACGATGGTTTGGCGTCGGCGTTCGGAGCAGGCCGAGTGGTCTCCCGCTGGGCAGGGGCAGAACAGCATGCTGTAACTGTGTTTGGGCGGAACCTTGTCGAAAAACTGCCGCAGGGCCTTGTGACACTTGCGTTTGTTACAGAGCTCAGAGTTGGAGACGCGGCTGGTGCAGGGGTTGATGTAGGCCGAGCGGTACTTCTTACAGGTGTCGTTCAAATTACAGGCTTTGGCCGCATTCAGACAGTTATTCTCCTTTGTCACGGCTGTCTCCCCTGCTTACGCAGAGAGAAAGAGAGAGAGAAAAACAGAGGTGGAGAGACAGAGGGAGAAAGAAAAGAAGAGGAAAGAGTCTGTGAGAAGAACTGTTGCAGTGGAGTGACTCATATCTTTATAAAACATCAGAGAGATACACACACACCACATACAAGGCCACACACACACACACATAAACACACACTAGATACACACATACTACATAAAAAAACAAACACACACACACACAAACTGTTTGTGTAGTTCAGATGACAAATATATCTTTTCAGCAACCATCCCTTCTCCATCATTCTCTCTCCTCTTTTTTCTGTCCTGTCTGTCAGCCCCCCGATACCCGCTGCCTCACCTGTCTGTCAGCCCCCCGATACCCGCTGCCTCACCTGTCTGTCAGCACATTCAGACACCCACCTCTATCACCACCTCTATCACCACCTCTAACACCACCTCTAACACCACCTCTATCACCACCTCTAATACCACCTCCATCACTACCTCTATCACCACCTCTAACACCACCTCTATCACCACCTCTATCACCCCCCCCTAACACCACCTCTATCACCACCTCTATCACCACCCCTAACACCACCTCTAACACCACCTCTATCACCACCTCTAACACCACCTCTATCACCACCTCTAACACCACCTCTAATACCACCTCCATCACTACCTCTATCACCACCTCTATCACCACCTCTATCACCACCTCTAACACCACCTCTATCACCACCTCTAATACCACCTCCATCACCACCTCTATCACCACCTCTAATACCACCTCTATCACCACGTCTAACACCACCTCTTTCACCACCTCTATCACCACCTCTAACACCACCTCTATCACCACCTCTAACACCACCTCTATCACCACCTCTATCACCACCCCTAACACCACCTCTAACACCACCTCTAACACCACCTCTATCACCACCTCTATCACTACCTCTATCACCACCTCTGTCACCACCCCTAACACCACCTCTGTCACCACCCCTAACACCACCTCTATCACCACCCCTAACACCACCCCTAACACCACCTCTATCACCACCTCTATCACCACCTCTAACACCACCTCTGTCACCACCCCTATCACCACCTCTAATACCACCTCTATCACCACGTCTAACACCACCTCTATCACCACCTCTATCACCACGTCTAACACCACCTCTATCACCACCTCTATCACCACCTCTAACACCACCTCTGTCACCACCCCTAACACCACCTCTATCACCACCTCTATCACCACCTCTATCACCACCCCTAACACCACCTCTAACACCACCTCTATCACCACCTCTATCACCACCCCTAACACCACCTCTATCACCACCTCTATCACCACCCCTAACACCACCTCTAACACCACCTCTATCACCACCTCTAATACCACCTCCATCACCACCTCTATCACCACCTCTAATACCACCTCTATCACCACGTCTAACACCACCTCTTTCACCACCTCTATCACCACCTCTAACACCACCTCTATCACCACCTCTAACACCACCTCTATCACCACCTCTATCACCACCCCTAGCACCACCTCTAACACCACCTCTAACACCACCTCTATCACCACCTCTATCACTACCTCTATCACCACCTCTGTCACCACCCCTAACACCACCTCTGTCACCACCCCTAACACCACCTCTATCACCACCTCTATCACCACCCCTAACACCACCTCTATCACCATGCCTAACACCACCTCTAACACCACCTCTATCACCACCTCTATCACCACCCCTAACACCACCTCTATCACCACCTCTATCACCACCTCTAACACCACCTCTGTCACCACCCCTAACACCACCTCTATCACCACCTCTAATACCACCTCTATCACCACGTCTAACACCACCTCTATCACCACCTCTATCACCACGTCTAACACCACCTCTATCACCACCTCTATCACCACCTCTAAGACCACCTCTGTCACCACCCCTAACACCACCTCTATCACCACCTCTATCACCACCTCTATCACCACCCCTAACACCACCTCTAACACCACCTCTATCACCACCTCTATCACCACCCCTAACACCACCTCTATCACCACCTCTATCACCACCCCTAACACCACCTCTAACACCACCTCTAACACCACCTCTATCACCACCTCTAACACCACCTCTATCACCACCTCTATCACCACCCCTAACACCACCTCTATCACCACCTCTATCACCACCCCTAACACCACCTCTAACACCACCTCTAACACCACCTCTATCACCACCTCTATCACTACCTCTATCACTACCTCTGTCACCACCCCTAACACCACCTCTATCACCACCTCTAACACCTGTACTGGTTGTACTGGAGGTTGGTGGGGCTGTACTGGCTATACTGGAGGTTGGCGGGGCTGTACTGGTTCGGTGAGCTGAGAAAAGAGGGTCAGTGCTAATGGAAGGATCCTGAGGAAACTGCTTCATAATCTCATGGCTCATCTCCAGCGCTGCAACAACCCAACAAAAACACACACCAGTACAGCCCCGCTCACCAGTACAGCCCCACTCACCAGTACACCCCCGTTCACAAATCAAATCACACAAGGACTTGACCTCCAGAATTGATCTCCTGTTCTCTCTCTGTATGATCTCTGTCTCTCTCTCTCTCTCTGTTTTCTCTCTGTCTTTGTCTTCCTGCTGTCTCTCTGACCTCTCTGACTCTTCTATATTCTCTCTCTCTCTCTCTCCCTCTCTCTCTCTCTCTCTCTCTCTCTCTCTCTCTCTCTCTCTCTCTTTCTCTCTCCCCCTCATGCCCTCTCTCTCTCTCTCTCTCTCTCTCTCTCTC